>NC_056725.1:61304877-61514697 GCF_019279795.1 Protopterus annectens
TCGTCTACAAACTTGGTCAGCCACAGGCCTTTTGTCTTTGCCTGGACCTCTGAGAAGTAGATGCCAAACAGTAGGGGGTCCCAGGACAGATCCCTGGGGAGCACCATTAGAGACAGGTCTGTTGTCAGAGGTGGAGGCACCTATTTTGACCTTGTGGATCCTATCAGTGAGCCAGTTGGCCACCCACCTGATGAGATAGGGATTTACACCAAGTTATGTTAGCTTTTTGATGATGTCCAAGTGAGGGATTGTGTCAAAGGCTTTGTCCAAGTCAAGGTAGGCTGTATGTACTGACTTTTCTTCTTCCAGTACCTTGGTAACAGTCTCACAAAAGTTAACCAGGTTCAACAGGCAAGATCTACCCTTGACTAATCTGAACTGGGTGGGGTCAAGTGTTTGGAGATTGTCTATGCTCTTGTTTATGAGGTCCACAATAATATGCTCCATGGCCTTACAGATCAGATTTGACAAGCAAATGGGGGCGATAGTTTCCAGGGTCAGTAGTGGCACCACCAATGGCAGTTCTACACTCTGCTGGAATGAAGCCTGTACTTAGGCTATGGATGAATAGGGTGCTCAATGATGAGGCTAGTTCTTGCTAGAGATGGTGCAGAATGCAGCCTGGGATATTATCAGGTCCCATGGAAGCTGTGTTCTTTGCTGTGAATAGGGCCTTTAACACTTGATCTATGGAGACGTGAGGTGCAGGACAAGTATTGGAGATATTGAATGGGTCTTTGGGGGGGCAGGAGGCTGAAGTTTGCACTGAACCTATCTGCTAGCAGGTTGACAGTCAACAGGATCAGTGTAAGTGGTACCATAAAGAACTAATTTGGAACAAACTTGGGCTTTGCCATGGAGGTTCCTGACATAACTGAAAAAGTCTTTGTGGTTAGCCTTTGTTTCGGAGGCTGGTTTCGATTCATAATTGACTTTGGAGGTTTTCACTAGTGATCTAACTTGCATGTTGAGGCTAAGGAGGGAGCTTTTCCAATTGGGAGCGTATGCCTTTTTACCCTTGGACAACAGTTTCTTTCTTTTGTTGTAAAGCCTGTTGATTGAAGATGTCCACCATTTCCTTGAGGAGCAGGTTTTAGTTCTGTTGGGTATGGCTGAGTCCATGCAGTTGTACAAGTGTTTCTATAATGCACTGGTGTACTGTTCGCATATTTGTCTGCATCCTGTGAGGGGTTTGGTAGTGTGAAGTTACTGATACCCTCCCTTAGAAGGTTGTAGTCAGCTTTTGAGAAATTATTAGCCTGGGTACGGCTGGGGGGTGGTTAGACACTTCGAATGAGACAGACCGATGGTCTAATCTCACCAGGGAAGAATTTACTATGGAGGTGGTGCAGTGGTCGCCCATGTTGGTGAGAACCAAGTCTAGAATGTTATCTCCCCTTGTGGGGGATGAGGCAAGCTGGTCTTTTTTAAGTGCTGAATGATGTGTATGGTAAACCTGTGGAACTGCTACATAGTTGCAATATCGTCTGGTAATAGTATATTCCAACTAGTTACACTGCTGCTACTGTATTTTCTGTTTCTGTAAATTAAACATACATTGTAAAGTGCAGAATGATATTTATGGTAAACTGGTGAAACTGCTACATAGTTGCAATATTGTCTGGTAATAGGATATTCTAACTAGTTATACTGACTGCTGCTGAAAAAGACTGGTTGCAGAGTCTGAATGTATTTGTCTTGATGACTTCTAATAGGCTATGTTCACTTGCTCTGTTTTCTGTACAATATTTATGATGGTTGTGCTTATTTTGATGTCCTTATTTTATTGATTTTAGTTTTACATTCATTCCTTTTCTCATTTTCTTTGCAATTTTTAGAGCCACTGAGAACCTAATCGCTTTGCCCCCCCCCCCTTGTGTGAGCAAGGAATCCTCTCACTCCAGCTAAAAGCAAAGAAAACTCTAACCAGCAATCATCCAAAAATAGACTGCAGCCCCTGGTTTAACTCCAGGAACCTTGTTTTTGCTGCTTGTGTAGTGTAGGTGCCAGCTTTTGTAACTACTGTTATGCCTTGTTAAAATCTGTTACAGTCAGCTAGAGTGCATACCCCAGGGGCAATAGCTGCAAACCTTCTTCTTCTTAGCCCACCCCTTTCATTCTGTTTCACTGTTGATAATTTGTTATATGTGGAGGTATTTATCCCCTCTCAATAGTCATAGCCTTCAGTCCCTCCTCCTCAATACTTGTTCTTCACTAAACACCAAACAGAGGTGCAAAGTCTCCAGCTGCTTTCATCTTTAGCTACATTGTGTGCAGCAAACAATGAGCAAAGGGGAATACAAATATAAAAGAGAATAAAATCTGCCATTGCAGACTAGTAAGCAGCATACAACTTCCACCTGTGGTGTATTCCTACACACAGTTTTTCTTGGAGAAACCTTCCAATCCTTGAACAAGGGTGCCTGCATGTTTACCTTATTTCCTTGGCTGTCCTTGATAATTAGTTAGGTTTAGCAGAGTCCCTTGGATTCCCCCCTGCTACTTTAAATTCCAATTGAAGGTTTCCCTTCCTTCCCCCACCCCCCCAAGTGATTGCTCAGGTACAACATACCAAAGGTTTTAAAAACCTTGGATGCCATATTGGCTCTAATTGCAGCTGAAAGCCCTCCAGGTGTAGCATCTCTAGTAAGTGACAGTATTATTTTTCTTTTTTTCAGTGATGTATTCCACACTGCAAACTCACTGTCCCTGCATAGAGTAGTACAGTAATTTCTCTCTAAGGTAGCTTTCCAGTTATTTTTTATTTTTGTTGGTATAGTTTATATTTGGATATTAGAAGCTTATGTTTTTATTTTTGCTTGCTCCCAATTTCAGTAAACCTGATTTAGAGTTCCTCTAAATGACAGTTTAGACTACTTTATAATGTCACAGTACTACTAGCTTAAAAGTGATTCCAGTAGCTTCTTTCAAAAATAAGGGCATGAATATAAGCTACTTTATTAATTGTGTCTTCATGTAAAGCTTTTTTGTTTGTTTGTCATAACTACCTGCTATGTGCAAACTCTCTTTTCTCTCCTCCATGTCATACCTCTCAAGTGTACCTCATTATAAGGAACGTACCTCATTTGGGGTCTTAAAAAGTTCATGTTCCTCGAAGTTCCCTCAAAGTTCCACATTGAAAGACTCTGTCACACATTCAGTGTTAGGATTTTTTTTAAGTGAAATCCATTGTAAATAGAAATGAATCATATTAATTCATTAAAAGATGTCCTTTACAAGTAAAACCAGCATATTTTAACCATCCTATGACCTTCCTAGTTGAAGTTGTTAGTAAGCCATTAGTATGTGATCCACATTTTGCCTATTTGTTCCACATTATGAGGGCTAGTGTTCCTCATTTTGGACATGGAAGGTTGAGAGTTATGCTCCACGTTTGTCTCTTTCTCCCTAAAGTACCCTGCTCCCCATTGCGCTGTTCCTGATATAGTCTCTAAGAACCTACCTACCTGGTGACAAAGGACCCTATCGAAATACCTGTGGTCTCATCTAACAGCCTTATTTCCCTTGCACCCTCTCTCAAGGAAGCAAGAAAGTATGTGGTTGTAAAGCTGACTGCTGTCTACTATTGCTTCAGAGGTTCTAAAGTACACTACAAGCCTGAACAACCAGCAGCCTTTACCCCCCTCCTATCTACCCTGTATCCAACAAACCTCTTCTACTTTATAATAACCCCCTTTACTAGCTATCACTCCTTCCATAGTTCTAAACCAGCTAGCTCCCTTACATAATTATCTGCAATATTAGATCTTCCCACTAGGTGGCACCCATATCCCATCCTTTATCTCCTGCTTATCCCTCTGTATTTCTTCTGTAATTACACTACATCTCTTAAGTCCTAGAGCTGCTCTTATTTTCTCACTTACCCTTTACTTCAGCTGTCTACACCCACCTGTTTTTTTCCTCACAGACTTCTGTTTTATCTCTGATCTTTCCCACTCCTGACATGCCTAACTTTCCTTCAGTTACTAGCATTGCTGATAGTTTCTTCTCTAGCTTCTCCTACACTTGTCTCTACCCGCTCCGTTCACCCTGCGGGCTCACTCTGCTCCCCTACTCTACCCCCAAATTCCACCCACCCCCAGGGGTCCTACTCTTATACCATCTAACCACACCCCTTCCCTGTTCCACCAATGACAAAACCTTCACCAATGGCCACTTAACTCCAATTCCCTCCTTTCACTTACCACTCCCTATCTCTCCCACCACATCCTCCACCTATTCCTTTCCACACCTAGTATACCTCCGAGCCTATAACAGCAACTTAACAACTTACCCTTCCAGATGTATAAGCTACCCACCACAGCCCTCTTACAGGGGTTACTCATACTTACACTTCTACCACCTCTAACTTTAGCTTACCTGCTAACCGCCTATGAACACCCACTATAATCCACACCTTCTCTACCTCAATAAGCTATCTACCTCTCCTTCTCTACCTATTTTCACTAACCATGTTAACATAATATCTACACCCAGCTATCTACTAGCAAAATACCATAGGATAGCCCACATTAGAGATGACTCTCCCAATCCCAGAAAATCTCTACCTCTGTATAGTAAATTCCCAAATCCTAGACTTCAAACACTACTCTTCTCTTTAAAAGATGGAGACATTCACCCAAACCCAGGCCCAACAACTGCTACTACCACTCAACTCCTCAACCCCAACCCCTCTACTATCCATTCCCTTATCAAACCACCTATTTCACTCTTATTAGCTCACCTCAACATACGTAGCATTAATAACAAAGTTGCACAACTCCATGCTCTCTTGGAAGTCTACTCCTTTGACATTCTTTGTTTAACAGAAACTTGGTTAAAACCTGTAACTAAAGACAATGAAGTCATCCCACCCGGTTATAATATTTTGTGACTTGACCGTGCAACCAAAAAGGGTTGTGGTGTAGCTATCCTATTTAAATCTGGGTTACAGATTACTACCTATGAATATAAACCACCTCAAGAATCCAACGCTGAAATTCTTATTACCAAGCTTCAACTTAACACATTCAAATCCATTTATATTATCTGTATCTATCTTCCTCCTGGTAATAACATTGCCACCATAGAAAATATCCTTTGTTGGTTATCCCAAAATTTACCCCAAGAAACCATAATCCTAGGTGATTTTAACATTGATTGGAAGTGTTGTAGCAGTAGCCACCCTACCAGCCATATTAACCATTTTGTTTTTTCTCAAACTATTACCTCACCTACCAGGATAAACAAACCTAATAAGAAAGAAAGTACCTTAGACTGGATTCTCATAAATAATCATCCCCAGACATATGAAGCTGGAACCCTTCCTGATGATGTAAGTGACCATTCACTAACCTACATCATCAGGCTTAAATCCAATCTACCTAATCCAACCATATCTAGGACAATTAGAACCAAGAAAAAACTTCAACCCCGATCTCTTCCAGAGAGAACTAAGAGCATGTAACTGGTCTCCCTTAAAATACCTCACACTGGAGGAAGCTGTTAATTACTTTAATTCTAACTTCCTAACCATACTAGACCACCATGCACCAACCCGCTCTATTAGAATGAGAACTAAATCTGCCCCATGGCTTCCAAAAGAAACCAGGCAAAAAATCCATCTCAGAAATAAATACTGGAATAAATCTCGTTTAACTAAAAACACAGTAGACCAACAAAACTTCAGCAGCTGAGAAATGATACTAAAAAAGCTATACTGTCTGACAAAAGAAACTACTACCTACAATTCCAGCAGACTCACCATAATAAACCACAAAAGTTCTGGGGAGTATTAATCAATTATTACACTCAGGTCAATCCATCACACCAAACCCACAAGGCACAGACTAGGAGAATCCCAAGCAGACTGCTAATACCGTTAATACCTTTTTCACTGAGGCCATTCAAACTCTTGCCAGTCAGTTATCTACTCAGAACTTAACTATATCCAACCCTAACTCTAACCCATCATCTCAATTTCTCTTCCAACCAGTCCCACCAACATATATTCTTACACTTATCCAAAAACTGAAACCGTGCACTCCTTCAGCAGACCAACTACCCGCTGAATATCTACAAAAGGCAGCCGTATCCATCACCTATCCCATTTCCATTCTCATCAATAGAACCATCAGTGAAGGACACATCCCTAAAATCCGGAAAGTATCCCATATTATCCCCCTTCACAAGGATGGGAACTCTACTGAACTCTCCAATTACCATCCCATAGCCCTACTTTCTCCCTTAGCAAAGATCTTGGAAAAATGCATCCACAGACAATTGCTAGACCACCTAATCCAAAATAACTTACTTTCAAACTCTCAACATGGTTTCAGACCCTCCCACAGCACTACTACTGCCCTCCTTTCCTTTACTGACTGTATTAACAAAAAACGTAACCTCACTATGCTTTCCTCTGCACTGTTTATAGATCTGTCTAAGGCATTCGATATGGTAAATCACCAGATACTTACAAATATCCTCAAATCCCTGTCGCTAGATGCACTAGCTATAAAATGGTTCCAGTCCTACTTAGATAACAGACAAAAGGCTATACTTTGGCATAACATTCTACCTACCTGTTAACATTGGTGTTCCTCAAGGGTCCAAATTAGGACCTCTTCTGTTTTCTATATTTATCAACGACCTTCAGCTAACAATCCCCCAGGCTACATGCATACAATATGCAGATGATTCCACACTTATATGCTCAGCCACATCTATATCTGAACTTCACTCCCTTAACCAAAATGTGTTTAACACAGTTGAACAATGGTTTACACAGCACTGTCTTCTTCTGAACTCCTCCTTTTTACTCCTACTTTGTAAGTCCCCCCCAATAGACTTCACAGTAACATCCAATAATGGTACTCTCATATCCTCAGATCCAACTACCAAACTACTAGGTATCACCATAGATAACAACCTTAACTTCGACACCCATATTGACAATACTCTGTTAATAGAAAACCAGGTTCTCTCTACAGGATCAAACCCTTCTCTCTCCTGCAGCTAGAATAACTATTGCTCACACCCATCTAATTTCTACTCTCTTCTATGCCTCACCCATATATACTAATCTCTCTAAAAACAACCTTAATAAAATGGAAAACTCCTACAATAACATAGCCAGATTTGCTACAGGTAACCCTTTCAGAACCCACCGCTGTTTTAATCTAAAGCAGCTAGGATGGCTTGAATTACAAAATCAGCTTAAATTCCACCAACTGGCCATTGCCATAAAACCATTTACCAACCTACCAATACCCCTGTACTATCTACCCTCATTACCCCCTACAACAATCTAAAGACCTTACGATCATCACATAAACTTCTTGTAAATATTTGTAAATCAAACAAAAGGGCTGGGGACTCTCTTTTCTCTAATACTGTTAGAAAATCCTGGAACCTTCTTCCTAACGAACTTTCCTCTCTTCCCTCTATATCACTCTTTAAAACCAAATTAAAACTTTTCCTCAGAACACACTGGTTGTGCCCCTGTACTAAACCTGACTGATCAACTAGATCTTCTTACTTGGTTCAACCTACCCTCCTCTTCTCAGTAATCAAGTTCCTTTTCTTAATAACAACTTACCTTGTCCTTCTATACTATTAATTACATCTTCATAATCTCATTAAGGAGACTACTTTTACTAATATATTGTAGAATTTCAGCCCCTACTTTTTCTTTATGACTACTTATATACTAATATATTGTATAATTCAGCTGCCATCTTTTTCTTCATGATGTATTACAACTACATTTTGTGTTGTACTAATTGTCTCTGTATATTTTGCACTATGTTAGGAATGAATGACCTCTTTGATTAATCTCTGTACTGCACCTGCAATGTTCATTGTATACATTAAATGTTAAGTTGTCTATCTCGCTTTCATTCTTGCTGGATGGGTTCGGAGCCAATCCTCTGCTCCGACTCGGCCTTTTACTAAAGCTCGAGAACTATTTACTGGCTCGAGGCCTCCCCTTATCCCACAATGCTAGGCATCAGATACCCAGATCTCGTTTGCCGCTTCAGCTGCAAGGTTGCATTTTTTACCGGCTCCAGGTCATATAATTCTTTATTGTATTTTTTTTGCTACCAGTATTGTGTAAATTTTAGTTATTCTTCCCTATTAGTTTAATTAGATTGTGTACCCCTTTAGATCCCACTTAGAAACTCTTTTTTCAGTTGTTACAGAGTCCCCCCCCCCCACCCCACCCTTTAGGGTAGTGTTAGGCCTAGTTAGCTGCCTTTTTCTAATATTATAGTCATCTTTTATAATATATATATATATATATATATATATATATATATATAGATAGATATTTGTTTTGTTATTAGTGACAACTGTTGTGGTTTTAGTGGTATTGTTACTGTTAGTGTTACCTAGTGCATGTGTGTGTGTGTGTGTGTGTGTGTGTGTGTGTGTGTGTGTGTGTGTGTGTGTGTGTGTGTGTGTGTGCATTGTTTTAAGCACTAGTTAACTTTCCTTGGTATCTCTTCTGTAATATGTCTAAAGATACCAAGGTTTCAAGAAGTGTGACTCGTGCTGTCAGAAGATGTCTCTGACAGATGCTCACACTTCTTGTGCTTATTGCTTGGGCCCCCTACACCTGCAGGACTCCTGTTCAATCTGTCATGCCTTCAGTCTGAGAGTCCTGCAGGAGCGTAGGAATAAACTCATTTTGAGGGGCTTGTTAAAGCCAGAAGGATCCCCGGCCAAGCCTTCATTGGGGAAATCCTTAAAGCCCGCCAAACCATTGGCTCCCTGTTCAGAGCCGACGCTGAGCGGAGCTTCTGCCTCCTCGTCAGTTCGGGTTGGAACTGACACTTCGAGACCTCAGTCGGCTCAAACATTGCTATTGGAGCCTTCTCTGAGCCAAAAGCATTTGAGGTCTCCCTCGTTAGAGTCCGTTCGTTCAGCTCCCAGGTCTCCTTTACTCCAATCTGAGCAGAGCCATAGATCCCATTCCTCTCGGTCCTCCAGGCTATCTGATCATGACTTGGAAAGGGTGGTCAGTAGGCTCCTTAAGTCACAGGCACTGGCCAAAATGTTGACTAGCCCTTCTCAACAGACTGTGGCTATCCCTGTGTCTTCAGCAGTTCCTCCTCTGACTCTACCACTGTGTTCAGAGACGGAGCTTGTTGGGGCTCGAATCGTAGGAATGTCGGAGCCGATACCACACCTTTCAGTTCCCTCATCAGCTCCGATCTCTTCAATGGTTCTGTCCTTGGAGGGATCTGGGCACCGAGACTCCCTCGTTGGCTCTGAGGGGGCGAGTGGCATCGGACCCTTGTCTGCCCCCGTTCTCCCGCTTGGGGCCTCGGTGCAGGTGAGCTCGGCCCCATCAGCCTTGGAGCCATCCCTCTCGGTGTCGGGAGGGGTTCATGTCTCTTCGGAGCTGGGACCCTCTTCTCTGCCTGATAGAGGTGCCTTTGAGGTCATGAGGAGCGTGCTGACTCCAGTGTCGGCTCCGCGATCGACCCCTTCGGCTCCTCCCCCTATGGTGCCTGCGTCGGTCTATGTCCACCCTCCTGACCCCAAGCATGGAGAACAGGTGCTCCAGGTAGCCCCATTGGGTGTATCTTCCTCTTCCAAGGCCTCCCCTGATCATTCAGAGGAGCCCCCTCGGAAGAGAAAATGTAAGAGGAAACATGTCGACTCCCCCAAGTCAGTCACCTCAGACATTGACTTGGAGGATTTGGAAGGGTCCCCAAGGTCCCCCTCTGAGGATGTCTCCTTCTCAGACATCCTTGAGATCCTTAGGCAGAGAGGGAACTGGACAGCCCTTAACCCTTCCAAGAACAAGTCAGTGTACCTGGATGCATTTGGTTCTTGCCCTTCCACCTCCTGGGTGTCTCCGCCTTTTGACCCGCTCATGGAAGTGGTGGCTCGGAAGGTGTGGACGGCCCCGGACACAGTGGAACCAACTCCCCGCAGGCCCACAAAATTCATTACAGCCCCGTCCGACAAACAGTTTCTTACAAAGGGTGTCCCTGTTGATGCCATGGTGGTTGCAGCAGCCACTAAGATTCTGTACCTGTCCATCCACCTAATAAAGAATCTAGGACAATGGACAGGTACGGGAAGCGGATGTTTTCTTCAGCAACCTTTTCCATGCGGTCGCTGAACTATCTGTGCCATTTCACCCGCCTTCAAAGGGATCTCCTTAAGGAACTGGGTGATACCCTTCAGGATCCATCTGCTGTGGGGTCTCAGGAAAAGATTAACTCCCAGCTGGCGACTCTTAACTCTATAGTCAACTCCTCCATGCGGCTCATTTCTTATGCAGCCGGTGGGGCGAGTAGGGCCACAGGCACGGGCGTGGCTTTGAGAAGACATGCCTGGATGTGGTTATGCAACTTTGCTGACCCGTTTAAGGCATCCTTCACCAATACCTCCTTCGATGGTTCGGCTTTGTTTGGACCACAGGTGAAAGATAGCCTTACCAGGTGTGAGCAGGAAGGCAAGACTCTCTATGCCGTTGGAGTCCATTTTTCTACTCCCTCTAGACCATACCCTAAAGGTCAGAAGGGTGAAAAAATGTGGTTTTGCAAACCACAGGGAGTCGTGCCTGACACACGTGGTGAGTTTCCCTTCAGGAGCAGAGAAGGGAACAACAACAGATGCCACCCGAGGGGCAGAGGGGGTCTGCAAAATCAGGGTAGCAGGGAAGCATTCTCTGACAAACCCTTTCAGCATCCCTGAGGGGCTGCCCGACTGTCCACCCTCGGAGGCAGTCGGAGGAACATTGTTACTGTACCCAGAAGCCTGGTGACTCCTCACACAAGAAAAATGGGTACAGTCTATCATATCCGAGGGTTACAAAATCCCTTTTGTCCACACCCCTGTGCAAACAAACAGATCCCTTCCAGATGTTCCACCCAGTCCAAGGGAACAAGCAGTACTAGAAATTTCAAAACTGCTAGAAAAAAGAGCCATCCAGCCAGTCCCAGCAGACCAGCAAGGATCCGGGATTTACTCCAAGTTCTTTTTGGTACCAAAAACAACAGGGGACTGGAGACCCATTTTGGATCTCAGCAGGTTAAACAATTCAGTTCAAAGAACGAAGTTCCGGATGGTCACGCTTCAGTCCATTCTACCCTTTTTGGGTCTGGACAACTGGATGTGCTCCATAGACCTTCAGGATGCGTACTACCATATCAGAATGAACAGACGCTCCAGGAGGTTTCTCCGCTTCTGGCTGGGAGCCAGTCACTATCAATTCAGAGCCCTGCCCTTTGGTCTCACCACAGCCCCCAGGGTGTTCACCAAATGCATGGCAGTGGTTACGGCTCACCTGAGATGGCAAGGATTCCAGGTGTTTCCATATCTAGATGACTGGCTCCTAACTGCTTCCACCAGGCATCAGCTAATCCGAGCCTGGGATTATACCATCCAAACTTGCTCCGAGCTAGGTATCTCTATAAACTTCAAAATGTCTGCACTGTCGCCTTGTCAATCTATAACCTTTATAGGCGCTATATTAAATACAAAAGAACTGTTGGCAAAACTTCCATTAGAAAGAGTATTAGACATTCGCTGACATGTTCAAACGTTACTACAGTACAAGAGAATTCAGGCCAGATTTGTACTGAAAACCTTGGGTCTCATGGCAGCAGCAATCACATTACTTCCCCTGGCTCATTTTCACATGCAGATTCTTCAATGGATGATTTTTACCCAATGGTCCTTTCAACAGCTTCCGATGTCTCACAATATAATAATCACCCAATCATGCAAAGACCACCTTTCTTGGTGGATGGTCTCCTCTCAAGTTTTTCAGGGCAGACCATTTGTCCTTCCTCCTCCAGTTGCCACGGTGACAACGGATGCCTCCCTGATCGGGGGGGGGGCATTTTCAGGGCATGACTGTCCAGGGCACTTGGTAACCCCTAGAGTACCATCTGCACATAAATGTCTTGGAGATGAGAGTGGTACTTTTAGCGTTGCAAGCTCTTCAGGACTCTCTACCTACTGGGAATATTGCAGTTCAGATGGACAATATGTCGGTAGTGTGGTACATCAACAAGCAGGGCGGAACCAGGTCCTATCCCTTAAGTCGAGAAGCACTCAGACTCTGGCAGTGGGCGATCTCCTCTCAATGGTTTCTGATAGCAATGCACATCCCCGGAAAGTCCAACGTCGTAGCAGACAGGCTAAGCAGAGCAATCCTTATGCCTCACGAGTGGTCTCTCAATCACTTAGTAGCAGACAAAATTTTCCACAGATGGAGTCAACCTTGCTGCGACCTTTTAGCAACCCCTCTCAACAGCAAGTGCAGTGACTTCTTCACTCTCTTCCCCCTCCCAAGCCATTCCCCCAGAGACGCTGTAGTTCACGATTGGCCCCGGGGTCTTCTCTATGCATTCCCTCCTTTTCCCTTAATTCCAAAACTGATTCAGAAAGCGACCGCTTTGGGATCCAGGATGATCCTCATTGCTCCTTACTGGCCTCGACAAATCTGGTTCCCATTCCTGCATCGTCACCTGCTGGAGCAGCCCTGGAATCTGGACCCAGTGCCAGACCTCTTGGTCCATCCGTTGGGCAGGCTGCACCAATCCCTTCACTCTCTCAACCTCACAGCTTGGTTGCTCCCCTTCCAACCTTAGCCAGACTTCCACATATTTCTCAGCCAGTGCATGAAATCATACTTTCTTCGCACAAATCTTCTACTAGGAAGACTTATGCTAGTAAGTGGAAACGTTTTTCTTTCTGGGCAGAGGCTAAGAAGATAGACCCCTTTACAGCTCCTGTCCATAATGTTTTAGATTTTTTGGCAGAACTTTTTCGAGCAGGTTCCTCGTCTGCCACCATTAGGGTCCAATTGGCTGCTATCGCAAATTTTCACGTTGGCCTATCAGAGTCCAGTATCATGTCCCACAAACTTTGTAAGGCCTTTCTTAGGGGTACTTTTTTACTTAGACCCCCGGTTAAAGATCCCCCCCTCCGTGGGATTTGAACTTGATATTAACTTCTTTGATTCTCCCTCCCTTTGAACCTGTGGCTTCTTGTTCCTTAAAGTTACTCTCCTGGAAGACTCTCTTCTTAGTAGCCATCACCTCAGCCAGAAGAGTATCGGAACTTCAAGCTCTTTGTATTAGTCTTCCTCATCTTATTTTTCACAAAGATAGAGTTTCACTCGGGACTAATCCTTCCTTTTTACCCAAAATACTCTCAGAGACAAATCTCAATCAGGCTATTGATCTTCCTGTCTTTTTTCCTAATTATTCAAACAGAGCTGAACAAAAGTTACACTATTTGGATGTTCACAGGCAACTACGTTTTTATTTGGATAGGACCAAACAGACAAGAAAATCAGATCAACTCTTCCTGTCCTATGCTGAGGGCAAGCAGGGCCTGCCAGTTTCTAAGGTAACCTTGTCCAGATGGCTGGCCTCTATTATTACCTTGATCTACCAACTGAGACATAAAGACCTCCCTACAAAACCAAAAGCTCATTCCACCAGAGCATTGGCTACATCAGTAGCTTTTCAGGCTAGACTTCCAATGGAATATTTGTGCTGCAGCCACATGGGCCACTCCTCATGCCTTCATTTCACATTACAAGTTGGATATGGCCTCCAGGAGTTGAGCTGATTTTGGTTCCACTGTGCTCAAGAGTCTGTTTCAATGAGCCACCCAGGGCTAAGGTGCTAGGGACGCTGTCCCATCCAGCAAGAATGAAGGAGAGATAGACAACTTAACATTAAGAAGTTATGTACCTACCATAACGTTCCATGTTAGTTATCTTCATCTCGCCTTCTTTCTTGCGTTCCACCCTCCATCCCCCTAGCCTGGTTAGGACCGAGAAGAATCCCTTTTGAGGCCTTCTTCCTATGGTTGACTCTTTTTTTTTTTTTTTTTTAAGGTTACGTCCTCCTCTGTTTGTAGCACTGCAGGTAAACCTTGTAGTGGGAACAGGTGTTTTTTCCATGGTGTTAGCTCTACCAAACGAGATCTGGATATCTGACGCCTAGCATTGTGGGATAAGGGGAGGCCTTGAGCCGGTAAATAGCTCTCGAGCTTTAGTAAAAGGCCGAGTCGGAGCCGAGGATCGGCTCCGAACCCATCTAGCAAGAAAGAAGGTGAGATGAAGACAACTAACATGGAACGTTATGGTAGGTACATAACTTCTTATTTTTGTATATGTGATTTTGTTTGTTTCCTCAGAGCTTATCTCCCCAGGCCTCTACTGAAAATGGACATATATCCAGTTAGACTAGCCCAGTCAACAAATGTAAAATAAATAAATAAATAAATAGTGTGTTAGAACTGATAAAGTCAAGGAATCGTTGGGTGAGTGCATTAGAGCAAGAATAGTTCACCTATTCTATGGTGGGGTAGCTGAAGTCACCAAGGATCAGGGTGTTAAGGGGTACCTTGATGGAGTCAAGTAGGTCCAGGTAGGAGGAGTGAGTGTCCTGAGTCATGGAGGGGGTATATATCTGGCTGCAACTTGGATTGGTGTCTTGCCATTTGTCAGATGCACCTGGGATAGTTATAGTGCGTCATGCTGGCACACCAATCTGGAGGTGTGCTTCTCTTTAATGAAAATAAAAACTCCACCACCAGCAGTCTTCCCAACCTCATTTTGGGGTCGGAATGTATGGAATGAGGTATAGCCTAGTAAACCCAGTTTCCGTGACTGCACAGAGTTTGGCATCTTCTAATGCAAGGAGAGCCTCCAGTGAGTGCATTTTCAGGTTAAGGTTCCTAGCGTTAAGCAGCATGACTTTTAGTTTGCTTCTTGACAGATCTTTTATGTTGGAAGATTTGTCTTGGGGACATTGCCTAAAAGAGGCACCATGGGGGAGGCAAGAGCCTTGGCCAAAATCCTGTATCCCAGGGGTGACAAGTGGAGGTCATTTCTGGTAAAGCATCGGGGCCTGTCAACCATGTTATCCCAGGCAAACACTGGATCCCCTTGGAATGACACCAGAAACTTAGTCAGTTGTTGAAGTCAATTATTTTTTGTTGGTATTGTGGTATCATTCTTGGTGAAGGTAGGATGCTGCTTAGAGCTAGAATCATACCTGCCTCGGACACGGACTCTGAGATCTCAATCATGTCTCTGTTCATATAGCCCAGGGAGGTACGTCTCAAGTCATTCACTCAACATGATAAACACATCACTCCCTGACTCCCCTAAGCAGCCCTAATATACCCAAGACTGCATATAAAAGGTCCATTAACTCAGAAAGCATTACTGCAATGAAGCACTTGTGATCAAGGTTGTGAACAAAGACCAAAATCAAAGCCTCACTCATTGCTACCACTTAAAGGTTGCCATGGCACTCAAAATACACACTGAAAGCAACACAGCTTGATGATCTGAGAGAGGGGAACATTAAATATGTGAAAACTATGTAAAAAAGAAAACCTGAAACAATTGAACACAACAGAAACATCAAATGCTCTAAACTGACATTGTGGATAGGATTCAACAAATCGCCTAGTTCGTAACAACATTGCATGTTTAGCAACCACACATGAGATGTGGGTGATTCAGAAACACAAGCTGGACTGCAGCAGAGCAGGCTACACTAATCTTACCGCATAAAGAGATTTAAATGAAGTAATTCAGCTAAATTAGGTAGTCATAAGATAAAATTAAGAAGTTCAAAACAGTGTCATGTTTCATAGTTGTATCTGCAGCACCTCGCATACCATACTGTGTGCCTCTATAAACACATGCAACACAAGAAATTTAAAGAGATTTTATAGTATTATTGGTGAAAAAATTGCCTGTCTTCTTTAAGTGTTGTTTCTAAACTGTTTGCATTTAAATCACCTAATCATGATCACCTATCATCTAAAAAAAGGTAAATAAGTTTTTTTTTTGTTGCTTAGCACTCAAGGGTGCTTTTACATTAAGAGGATCAGATCACCCATCTTGTGGCAGAAAATGTTTGCCTGGTCTTTCTGAACTGGGAAACACTACAGAAAAGCTGAAAGTGTAGTTGTTAATTGGTCTGAGGGCTCAGGAGATAGATTAGAGTTTTTTTTCTGTTACTGTAAATTGGGCGCATTTATGTGTCTCTCTGCTGTTTTCCACTGCTCAACAAAGCTTAGCGACCTCTCCTGTAACCAGTGCCATCAAGGCAAAGATTTCCTGCATTTGCATGTTGCACCTCATTATTTAACTTGCTACTGTTTTACTGCATTTGAAGATCTTTCAGTGAAAAATCATCTGTCTTCTCTAAACATTGCTTTCCAAACTGTTTGCATTAAAATCACCTTGCTATAAGTCAATCTAGCCAGGGAATAAGTTAGTTTGTTGTTGCTTTGCATTTTAGGGTTCCTTTTTGCTCTGTTTTTACATTGACAACCAGATCATCCATCTTCTGGCAGAAGTTGTTTGCCTGGTCTTCCTGAGTTAGGACGAACGCCACTTCTGCTGAGAGAAGAAGCAAAGGGGCTCTGGAGTATTCCAGCAGTATGAAGCTGTGGTGAGACCAGCACTAGTTGTAATCAGGTAGTAGCCCATTAGGTGAATCCCCACTATTTATAATTATTTACAAAGCTAATTCTTTCTTTTCAGTAAGTACTGCTTAATTAGCTACTATCTAGCCTTACGTCAGAATATCTCCTAAATATTTCATCCACAAATCATCACGGTCTACTTTAGTAGTTTCTCCTCAAGTCTTTGACAGTGTCCTGTATGAACTCGGGCACCTTGAGTTGATATTTTTATTGTAAAAGTACCCTTGAAATTTCACCAATACCTAGCTTAACACAAGGCATCTAATTTGAAGTGACCACCCTTGCCCCCGGAGTTGTAAACCAGATGCTCTTAACATTACTTTTTTATTCTCACCTCAAATGTCTAATCAATAAAAAAAGGGCCTGTTGCCACAGATGTGAACTTTCCTACAATCTCTGTTACCAGCTTGCTGGACATGCGCATCCTTAGGCAATGCAGAAATTGTCTCATGTTTACTGACAACCAGCTAATTCTCAAACTGATAAGGGTTGTGAGAGATGTATTTACAAAATGTCACCGGAGGCAAAGCTCTCACATAAAATTGCTCCTAATGTCAATTAAGTTGCCAGTAGTAGGCATGCTGCACCTGTCACACACAGTATAAAGCAGACACATAGGGCCATATATCCCGAGGCACTTAAATGTAATCTTCCTAAACCCCAAAGACTTCCTAGATGAAGTACACAAAACAAATTCCCTCAGCAGCCCTGAATGTACATTTTCAAAACAGCACCCACATCAACAGGTACAGCCACATCTAATGGAGCATCTACTTCTAAGCGTATAAGGCAAGCCACCACACAATCCAACATTGTGGTCATTGAAGACTCTATTGTGAGACACACTTATGTCACCTCTCACCAAGCTGAGGAAGGAGAAAGTCATGCTCATTTGCTTATTAGGGGCCAGGATCCACCAAATTACTCATGCGGTCAGGTCATTGGACCACAAGTACCAGTATTACTAAGTCAAAGTCTATGTGGGTGAAACTGACCAGAGACTTACCTCCCTAGACTATATGAAGTGAGACATCATGGAGTGCTCAAAATATATGTATGAGACTGGTATGAGCCTAGCACTGAGCAGCATTTTACTTTCTACAAGACTGATGCCACAATATGAAAAGAAGATGACTGACTTCAATAATCGGCTTAGTTTCTGGTGTTATTCTAAGAGGGTGTGATATCTGTCAGTGTGGAAGGAAATGGTCAAAAGACCACGCTGATTTGCCAAGGATGGTCTGTACATCTCTCCTTTAGGCTTTCAAATATTAGCTAAAACATTGTCCTCCTCTATGTTACCTTTTTAGGCAATGTAAGACTGAAAGTACTTTTGACACAGCAAATCAAAACCAAGAAAATCTAAAGGTGTTATTGCACAATGCTAGGAATTTAAACAAGAAACTCCACTCCCAAAAAGCTCTCTTCACCCTAGCAAATGCTGACATCTGTGCAGTCACTGAGACATGGATTAAACTATGGGGGGCACAACAACAGCGCAAGGCTATAATGCCTTCCACATTTAGACCAGCTACAATACAGACAGAGACTAAAGGTGGAGGTGTCTCAGTTTACATGAAAAATAAATGCACATCAATACTTGTCAAACAGGACAATGCCCTTGCACTTCCTCATGTTCCGATCACCATAGGCAAACTCCCGTACTACTTCCTTTTAATCTATATGTCCCTGTCTATGACCAAGTAAACCTGTAACATGTAATTATGCTTATTGGAAATGCTTGCCATTCAACTCAGTACCATATTCATGGGTGACTTTAATTACCCCACTATTAACTGAGAATCATATAAAACACCAAATGTGTAGGCACAGAGATTCCTGGATTTTCTAAATATAGACTCCCTAGACAGGATCGTCAGTAGACTGACCAGGGACACAAACATACTAGATCTGGTCCTCAATATCAGAGAGCACTGCACACCCCTTGGTGTAATGTTCTCTCTGGTAACAGCAGACCACAGAACTCTCTACTTTAAAGTAAAAGTAAAACTTGGATCCCCAGCTAACTCTGGAATGTTCAGGAACTACTCCAAGGCTAACTTCCTACTATTAAGTGATAACATGGCGATATTTCAAGCTCCCATAAACCCTGAGAACACTGCTGCCTATGTAGAATTGTTCACAAAAACCTTATAAAAGCATGTTAATAGCGACACAGAGGCAGTTGTACCAATCAGGAATAAGTACAGGACTAACTCAAAATAGCAAGCCACCCAGGTGGAATTATAACATCAGTAGCCTGTGTAAGAGAAGGAAGAAAATCATGGCAAAATTAGGTGGTGCAGCACCCAGCAGAGAACAAGAAATTATCATCTGAGTAGTTTTAGTTTGATGAAAACGTCTGCCAAAGCCCATATTTGAGGTAAATGTGGTCTCCCAGGCCAAGAACAACCAAATTGCATTCTTTAACTATGTCTGCAACATCAGAGACAATACCCAATTGTCTTCAGAGCTCATTGTAAATGAAGACACCTATACTGAGCCACAAGATGCAGCAAATCTACTCTCAGACAAATTCAGCACTAACGTTACTCCTCTCTCCCCTCAGAAAATGCAATCAAATATAACTTTCCTTGCTATTAGTAAGAAACATGTCAACAGTGCTCTTTCTGAGGCCAAGAACACTACTTAGATGGGTCCAGACAATATGCCAGGATGCCTTCTAAATAGCATAAAACATGACCTATCAGTCCTTCTGGAGTCACTGTTTAATTGTAGCCTCCAATCAGGCTTTGTACCTCATGAATGGACAACAGCAACAGATCTCCATTTGCACAAACGTGGGTCAGCTACAGACCCTGGAAACTACAGACCCAAAAGTCTCACTAGTCTCATATGCAAAGCCATGAAAAGAATTATCATGGAAATGGTCAATAATGACATAGGAAACCTCCAGACACTAGACCCAACCCAGTTTGCTTTCGTCAAGGGCATGTCATACATACTCAACCTAATGGACTTCTTTGAGAAGGTTACCAAAGCAATGGATAAGGGCAAAAAGGTTCACACTGCCTACCTTTACCTGGCCAAGGCATTTGAAACAATATCTCACTTGGGCACTGTTGATAAATTCAAGAGGTTAGGTATAAAACTTTGTCACCCAGTGGATAGCCAGACAGGCACAGAGACAAGGCCCAGAAATAGGCCAGTTGCAACTAGACACCCTCCGGGATTGGTCCTGAGACCACAATTTTTAGTCATTTACTTCTCTGAAGTCAAGGCCAACATCAAGGGCCTCAGACCAACTGCATTTGCAGAAGACTGCAAATTAAGAGCAGTCATAGATTCCCCTCCAGGCACTAATGTTCTCCAGGAAGGGATGACTCAGACAAATAACTTGTGCCAAAGCCCTAGACTAAAATGAAATGCCAAGAAATGCATAATACAATCCTTTGGAAGTCATTCACCCCAGTACCTATCACATTGACAGTGGTCCCCTAAGAGTTTATCCCAGAAGTCAGGGACTTGAAGACACACTTAGACAGCAATGTAGCCTTTGACCATCACATGTTTATAGTAGTGAGGAAATTATTTTACGTTGTGCAACTTATAAGCAAAGGTATGTCATCTAGGACCAAGGAGGTCAGTGTTCCACTATATTCAGCATTCATAAAACCTATTATTGAGTGCTATGCCCCCTTTGTTATGTACCTAGCCAGGCATCTCCAATAACTGTAACATTCACAGAGGTTCCTCACTAAAGGCATACAAGGGCGTTTGTTACATGTCCTATTCAGACCACCTCTAAGCCTAATCCTTGTATTCTGTCTTCTACAGGCTGTTGAGGACTGATCAATGCCTGGTATTCAAGGCATTGTCAGACCCCACCCTAATAGACCTCATATCTGTAAAACAAACACTACCAGAATTACCCATTCTAAAGACTTAAACCTAGCCTGTGATATAAATAAGACCTACTGGAGAGACAGCTGTGTATCCCAGAGACTACCCCTTCTCTGGAATAGGCTCCCCATCCATGTGAAGTGGAGTTCATCCCTAACCCAATTCAAGTGTAACTTGGAGAATTGGATGAAAATGAGGAAATTCATTCCTGGTTTGACATCTCTCTCTAATGGACACAGGCAGCCTGTAAATGGTTAATCTCCCAGACCACTACTTGTAAATGTTTCATCTCCCAAGCCCCTGCTTAGGCTTATCAAGAGTACCAAAAATTGTTAGAGATTTGGGATGCATGACTAGGCTTAAATAAGCCCTAGTGATCATTAGCCTAGTACACAACAAAGTGTAGTCATTTATTGGCCAGAGGGCTCAGGAGTTAGATTTCAGTCCTTTTCTATTGCTATAAATTACATGCACTTGTGTTGCTCTCTGCTCATTCCACAGAGCTTAGTAAAACTTGTCATTCTCGCCTGTGATTGAGAAGCATTTCCACTGTGTCCAGTGTCACTGAGGCAAAAATAAGTTATTGGATTTGATTTACTGCACTTGCACTTCATTATTGAACTGATTCTTACTGCTTTACAATATTTTTAGCACATTTGGTATAAAATTCACCTGTCTTCTCTATGTGTTGCTCTCCATACTGTTAGCATTGAAATTGCCTTGATGTAGGGTGATCCAGCCAGCAAATAACTTATTTTGTTGTTGTATTGCACTTGAGGGTTCTTTTTTTGCTGTATTTTTACATTAAGGGAACCACATCAAACATCTTGTTGCAGAAGGTATTTGCCTGGTCTTTGAGTAGGGAAGCACTCCAGAAGAGCTCAAAGTGTAGTCACTTGCTAGCCAGAGTACCCAGGAGTAAAATTTCAGTTTCTTTTCTGTTACTGTAAATTAGGCATGTTTGCATGGAGCTGCTCACTGTGGAGTGATGTTTAGCAGTACCCTGTACAGACACAAATACTTGAACAATAAAGTTTACCTGCATAACTAGTATTTTTTTTATTTATCATTTGTTTACTGGGAAAGCCAGACTTGGAACGAGCCCAATTTTCACCAGAGGCCTGGGGAGAAATGCTTCAGATGCATGTCTTTGTAATGTGGGAGGAAACCAGAGCACCTGGAGAAAGCCCACATGAATGCAGGGAGGACATGCATACTCCAGAGAAGGCACCCCTGCAGAGAATTCAACCAGAGAACCTCTTGCTGTGAGGCAATAGTGCAACTGCTGCACCTTTCATTGTTGCAAAAAAAAAAAAAAAGACTAAGGCCACACCCCTTAGCACCTCCCACAAACCCACCCATCTCCGTAAATTTATTCCCTTATTCAGGGAATGTAAGAAAGACATTCTGGATCTCTCTGAATATGAGTCTCAGACAGGTATGTGCCTTGCATTGAGCAGCATTAAACCTTTAAGGACGAGGCCACAGTATAAACAGAAATGATTGGCATTAGCAATTGGCTTAGTTTATGACTTACAAAATGGCTGCACATTGAGCAACAGCTTAATTTTAGCTCTCCCAGTGTGAAAAGAGAAACTCAGCAGATAAAGCCAGTTAGCGTTGCCACCTATCTGTTTTTTTCCAGACTGTCTGTAAATCAAACAGATTGTTGGGTAGTCCGAAAAACACTGTACAAACTCCAGTATTCTGTTTTAAAAAAGAAACACAGACTATCAGAGTTTGTTAAATCTGTGGATTTACTATGCTTTTTTACAGAAAAGCATAGTAAATTGGCAGAAAAAAAAACATCTCAACCAGGAAAAAGAAGTAATTCCTCCTTATCTGATGTGATGATGATGTCTCAAAATGGGCGGAAAGTGGGCAGAGAGGGTTGGGCGATGGGTGAGTTTATGGGAGGTGCTATGGGTTGTGGCCTTAGTCTTTTTTTTTTTTGCCAAAGTGAAAGGTGGCAATCCTAAAGGCAGTGGACTTGTATTTCTGGGTAAATTTCAGTAACCGGCTAGTAAGTGCACTGCCTGAATACCAGGAAAAAAAGAAATACTGAGGACCTGAAATAAAATTAGTTACAAAAGGTGAGGAAAAAACACTGACTGGGAATAGTACTGCAGCTGTTCAGTAAAAAGCATTGCAAGCTCCAGACATGACTTCCAGTAACCTAGAGGAAAGTATAAGACAACTGCACATAGACTTGATTGAAATAAACAAAACACTGATGGACTATATCAACTCAAATAATAAAAAAATGGATAAAATGGAAGAAACTTTAAACAGATATTCAGATGAGGTGATAAAACTGCAAAAATCAGAAGTCAAAATGAAGAAAAGGTTGGCTGAATATGAAACTGTTTTGAAGAGCTGCTTCAAAAAATGATAGAATTAGAGGACAGAGTGCATAGGGAAAACCTGAGATTTTCTGCTGTACCAGAGAAAGCACAACTAAGCAACTGGATTGGTGTTCCACAGCAGCAGTTGTTAATTGAAAGGGCACATCATGTGTATGTACCAAACCTAGCTATGAGCAAACAACCTAGACTTTAACAATAAAGATGCAATCTTACCAGCAGAAGGAGCTGATTTTGACAAAACTGTGGCAGAAGAACAATGTACTAAAAGTGGGAGACATTAGAATGACTATGGAGAATGATTATTCACTCCACACTAGGCAGAAGAGGAGTAAATCTATTCCATTATTCATGGAATGTCGAGAAGCAGGCATGAGATTCAAATTGCTGTACCCAGCTGTCTTCAAAGTATTCTTTCCTGGAGGGACAAAATCAGTTTTGATGCAGAACATGCTAAGGAGGAAAAACAAAAGTTTGTCCGACAAAAAGTGATCTGTGAAACAAAAGGAGATTCTGCTGATTATTCTACTGATAAGAAAGACCACAGAGAGACTGTGTCAGTGAAACCTTTTCCCAATGTTTCAATAGAAAATGCTGCAGAGAAGGATGGGAGCACATAAGTTGACTAGAAGAATTGAGAGTACTTTGGAAATAAAGCCAAGACAGGATTTGTGACAGGGAGATGAATAGGAATACAACCAGTGACTTGGAAATGTGGGATTACAAAGGAATAATTATATTTGTAAAAAAATTACTTTTTGACTTTGTTAAACTTGTAGGGGACTCTAAAGCATATACCCTACTTCATGTCATTAATGTTTGGAATAATACTAAGGAGAGGGGAATAGGAGGGAGAAAGTTAACTGCAAGTAAAAAAAATTCTTAAAAGTAATATTTTTATAGTGCATGACTTTCTTTGCTATGTAGTAAAGTTTTCTCAGTTATTTTTATGTGTAATGGGGAATACTAATGTAAACAGGTACTTGTTTTCTTTTTCTTTCTCCCTTCTTCCCTCTTCAGTATTAAGAAGTGTAGGCACTGCAGTGTTAAAAAAGAAGAAAAGACAGGTCAAAAGAGTATGACAAAAGCGAAATTAATGTACTTTTTCTCATTCTTGTATAGGAAAATGACTGGATTTAAGGCCCTTAGCTTGATCTAGTAACACCTTTTAAGAGAAAGCAAGTAAATGAAAAAGAACATTGAATATTATAAATATTTTTTCTAGCAAATGTATGCTTAGTATCAGTTTTGTATCTGGTCCTCATATCTCCATGGTGACAATCTGATAAAGGGAAATAGCTAGGAGATAATGTTTTCTGAAAGCATTCAAGTGTTTTCCCAGATAGGAGAATTACAAAGATAAGACAAAACCAGACAGCACTTAGTAGAAGCACAGGCTGTACCATGCACCTTAGCTTGGATAACCTTCCCTTTTAGGTTAACCCAAGTCTTTGAGTGTGGCTGTCAGTTTGGGACACATGGCAGAACTGCAATATTGGAAGATGTACATAGTTTTGTGCGTTAGCATTAAGTTAATAAGTTTTAGGGGGTATTGGGTGTGTGTTTTTTTGTCTAAGAGCTTTCAATAAAACAAAAAAGTTTCATAAGATGTGACAAAGGCTCAAATGGATATGACAAGAAACAACTGTATAAAAGATAAACTTGCCAAACAGTGCATGGATGTAACACAAAGATGGAACTAGGCATTTAACAAAAAAGCTGTTACACATAAAAGGTGGGAATAATAACTTTTAAACACAATGATGCTTTCTGTAATGTCTTTAAATGTCAGTGGTCTCACAGATAAATATAAAAAAGAAAGAATAATGAAATGTATTAAAAAAGTGTGGTGTACAAATAGCTATGCTACAGGAGACACACTTAGAAAGAACTGAACATGTGAATTTGAAGAAAGGTTTCAGGGTGGTTATTCAGTAGAATACCTGGGACAAAGGAAAAGAGGAATACTTACATTAATTGTAAGAGGAGCTTCAATAGTGATAGAAGAGGATAAAAGAGATGATAATGGTAGATTTGTAGTACTAATGGGCTAGTGGCAAGGAAGATAATTACACTAGCATGTATTTATATTCCACCTAAAACTTATAATGGAGCTTAATGAAGTTCTGAGAGAAATCATCAGCTTTCAGCAAGGAACATTACTTCCAGATGGGGACTGGAATTTTATTTGCAGCAGGGAAAATGTCTCTGGGTGGGCTAGAAGGGAAAATATAATGAAGGAGGGTAGATTTTTTTTTTTAATTATGAAAATATTTGGCGTGGAAGATGTGAATTCAGTACTAGGAGTTTGGAATGAATTTACATATTACTCCCCAAGATAAAAAAAAACTGGGTTAGGTTAGACAGAGTTTACATTTTAAAGGAACATGTGCATTTAATTTAAAGTCTTGATAACACACCCAATGATTATTTCAAATCATGCGGCAATAATAACTAAAATATAAACACAGGGTAATGAAATAAAAATAAGACACTGGTGCTTTCCCACCTGTCACACTCCTACTTTGGACACAAGAGAAGAGTCTTTGTGTGTTCTGTTCTATACAAACACATCACTATAAAAGTTTACTGACTTTAACTTAAGTAACTTATATACAAACTATCAACTGTGAACATGCATGCTTTCACTGAGTGTGCTGTTACAAAATGGCACTAGGGAGTGCACGTGTCTGGAATTTATATGTGCACATACAGCCTTGACATGCTTCTTAAAGATACAACAGACTTCATTTGCAATCTGATCTACATCCTCTCTCTTTGAGAATTAGATCTTATGACACTAAGTCTATTTAGCATGCAGAAATCACAGGTAATACTTGGTCATGCATTATGCAATACTAAGTACACACACACATATATATATATATATATATATATATATATATATATATATATATATATGTGTGTGTGTATATATATATATATATATATATATATATATATATATATATATATATATATATATATATATATATATATATATATGTATACAATCAAGTCCACGTTGCTGCGTATTTCACACTTGGCTTTGACACTCGCCCATATCATATGACATAAAACTGGGAATTAAATTTAGCAACTGGACTTGTCTCTGCAAAATGTGTGACCTGTGGAATGCCTGGAATATTTTCTGGAATGGAATCAGAATTTTGAAGACATTCTGGTATGGAAACAGTGTTTGATCCTTTCTTAGATTTGAAGTTTGCATCACAGAAACAATGTTGTGATGGTGAGGATGGTGAGGATGGTGCTGATACAGGAAGAAGATGTTTCCGGTTCCTTCTATATTCTACACCATCTGAATCTACCAAGTAGAATCTTGGCTCGGCACAGATGTCTGTAATCTGTCCAATTCAATCTAAACCTTTTGTTGTCTGGATTCGTACCATCTCTCTTCACACAAAGGACGAAGTAATCTGCTCGATCTGTCGTAACTAGATTTCTGAATATTATGCTTCTTAACCAATTGAGCCTTGATAGTTTTACTGTTCTTGGGTTTAGGCTTCAATAAAGTGGAAGTAATGGGTAGCATAGTTCTAGTTTGTCTGGAAAGCAGTCTTTGAGCAGGTGAGCCAAGAATATTGTCACAAGGTTTGTTTCTGAGATTAAGCGAATTTAAGAACACATCGGTATTGTCATGCTTTGACCTTTCAAGTAACTGCTTTGCACTCTGTACTGTACGATCAGATAGACCATTTGACTGAGGATATTCAGGACTGCTAGTGACTTGTGCAAAGTCCCAGTCTTTTGCAAATTTCCAAAACAACTGGTTAGTAGTATTGAGTACCATTGTCAGAAGTTTGTGTGGACTACCATGAACTGAGAAATGGCGTTTCAGCTTAGTAATAGTAGTGGATTTTAGATTAGGTAGTAGACCAGTCTCATACCAATTCGAATAAAAGTCTACCAAAACTAAGTAGTCTTTATTGTTCCACTCAAAGATATCAGCTGCAACTGTTAACCACTGTAGTTCAGGAACTGGACTTAGCTGAAGTGGTTCTCTCTGCAAATTCGGTCTAGTACTATTGCATACTGAACAAGATGAAAATACTTTATCAATGTCTTTGGTAATGAAGGCCAAAATACTAATTCTCTCACTCTTCTCTTAGTAGATGCGGAACCTGGGTGACCACAACACAAAATCTGGATATATATTCTTGTTGTAAGGAAGCAGGAAAAACAATTTTAGGACCTTTGAAAATAATGCCATCTTCCATCAACAATTCACCTCTGTAAGGAAAGTAGGTTTGCACTTCAGGTGGTACACTAGATTGCTTTGACAGCCATCCAACATCAATGTAGTGAGTGAGCTTCTGTAAAATTGTATCAGTCTGACTGTGTTCTCCAACTCATCAAGTCTAGTGGTAGAAAAGTTATGCACTGCCATCACATCAAAGTCTAAATTTTCTGTGTCAAGCTGTTCTGTCATATTTCTGTGTAATCTGGATAAGGTATCAGCTAAATAAAGCAATTTGCCTTTCGTGTAGACCATTTTGAAACTGTATGTTTGCAATTTAAGCATCATTCGTTGCAATCTCACTGAAGAGGAATACATAGGCTTCATTAGAATAGTAGCTAGAGGTTGTGGTTAGTGTCAATCTGAATAGCTTGATATAAATATAATCATGAAACTTAGAACATGGTAAATACTATTGCCAAAAGCTTCTTCTTAATCTGAGCATAATGCGTAGGCTACTGGTCTGCCCTCTTGAAGTATAACTGTACCAAGACCAAATTTTGAAGCATCACAGGAAAGAGTAACTGGTTTGTTGACATAATAGTATCTTAATGTAGGTGGGGTGGCAATTTTCTGCTTAAGGTCTTCAAATGCCTTCTGATGCTATTCCAGCCATGACCATACAAAAGTTTTGCATGTTAGCTGTCTTAAAGTTGCTATCAAATCACTGAAGTCTGGTATAAACTTGCCTAAATAGTTAGCCATGCCTAGAAAACATTGTAGAGCTTGTACAATATCTGGTAATGACATCTCAATAATAGCTGCTTGCTTGGTCAGGTCTGGTCTCAAGCCTGTACTTGTGAACAAATGTCCTACGTATGTAACTTCTGGAAGTCTGAATTTACACTTCAGAGGAATGAGCTTCATGTTTACTTCATGTGGCCTATCTAAAACTTTTTTGAGGTTTCTGTCATGCTCTGCTTCACCATTGCCTCCATCCAATAAGTCATCTACTATTATGTCACAATGATAACTTGAAAACAATTGCTCCATTGCGTGCTGAAAGACTTCAATTGCAGAATTTATTCTAAATGGCATTCTTAGGAATCTGCCAAATGGAGTACCAAAAGTAGTTAGAAATGAGGATTTGCGATCAAGCATCACTTGCCAAAATGAATTCTCTGCATCCAAGATAGAGAAAAGAGTGGTATTCATTATTAAGGTTGCAACCTCTTCGACTGTGCGCATTGGATGATACGGTCTGTTTAATGCTTTGTTCAGATCTCTTGGGTCAATACATATTCTGATTTCATCTGAGCCTTTTTTGTTAGCTGCTACCATAGATGATACCCATTCAGTTGGTTCTGTGACTGGCCAACTCACACCTTGCTGCACCATTTTATCCAACTGAGTTTTAACTTTGTCCTGCATAGCTATTGGAACTCTTCTTGCTGGTCTGACTACAGGAATGAACTCTGGATCTAATTTCATGGAATACACAACTGAAAGTTTGCCTAACTTGTCATCGAAAACATCAGCATACTCTGAGAAAATAGCTTCAGAAGAATCAGAACTTGGAAATGTAGTTACACGATGAACTTCTTTAGCAAAAGAAAGCAGATTCATTCTTAAACTATCTTTGAGACCCAGTAAAGATTGCACTGGTCTTCGGACTAAATAGAACAACAAGTTGTAACAGTTCTCGGCCAAATAACATGAAAGCATCACTGAACCTTCGGTTTGAATTTCTTCACCTTCATAAACAACAAGTCTCACACTACTGGCTAGACTGAGTTGTTCATTAGTTCTCACTTTAGCAAGTGTGTCTGCTGCTATAACATGACACTTTGAACCAGTGTCTACTTTGAGCTCTGTGGATTTTCCATTAAACTGGACAGTACTAAACACCTTGCTTCTTGTTAATAAATTCACTGCATCAACCCTTTCATCAAGCACTGATGCACCATCTACATAGAACGCTATCTGCTTCAGCTCTACTTGATCAACTTGCTTCTTTGTGTGACCTTTCGTTACAACTGTGTGAGGCTTACTTGATTTACAAAACTTTTGAAAGTGGTTCCATTTTTTACATTTGAAGCATTGCTGACTGTATGCTAAGCACTTCTCTCTTTTAGACTCGTGATTTGCACCGCAATTGCGACAATTAACAATAAAGCTGGATTTGGGTTTTGCTGATTCTTGCTTGTACTGTATTGAGCTGGAGCATGCTCCTGTCTTAGAACTTGCTGGAAAGCTACACGTCTTCCCTGGAAATCTCATAGCTGCCACATGCTTGGGCCTACCTTTGTCAACCACGTGTTGCATGCTATCTACATTTGCTCTGGAGCCAACTGAACTCATGCTGTTGTCACTTGCAAGCATAGTCGTGTGATTTTCTGTCACCTCATGGATTTCACAAATCTCAATGACTTTACTCAATGTTAAATCACCATCACAAAGCAAAATCTTTCTCACAGCAGCATTGTTAATACCATACACAAGCCTGTCCATTATCAGCTCATCTTTTAAGTCACCAGACTGACACATTTTAGCTCTGTTTCTCAGGTCAGTTATGTAAGCTGCAAATGTTTCCCTTGGCTTCTGATCTCTCATGTAAAACAAATGCCTCTGTAATGTAATATTTGTTTGAAGGTTACACATTTCTCTGAACTTGCGCTTCAAACACTTGAGGTCCTCCCTTGATTCAGCCTGTACAACAATATGACGATTTTTACCTTCTCCTTCATATACTGCAGGCGCATACACAAATGAATGCTCTCTTTCTATGGCCTCTGACTCAGCTAGGTTTAGCAAAATGAATGCCTTGGTATGTGCATCTCTATCTGCATATGCTGCTTGTAGAAAAATATCATACTTTTGCTCAAATATTCTCAAATTCTCTGCAATATTCTGATTAAACACAAGTGGTAGAGGTTTTCGAAATCAGTCTGCCATATTAACACATACCAGCAAAGAGTTTTGCAAATAAGTGCAAACATATACTCATGCACATTTGTCAGAAATGTATGCCAGTACTTGTAACTTTGTCCAATGCCTTTGTACTTCTGAATTTATACCTTTTGGGCTTTTCGAAATAATGCTAATGAACAAACTTGTAGTACCCTTGAATAATTGGACTTAGCAAATTAAACTTCTTGGGAGGTTTAACACTCTTGCTTTTGGAAGTCTAAAAGCTAAAGTCATTTATCATTTTAAGAAACATCTCAACCAACTTTACGATGCGAGTGAAATAAACTCTCGGGCACTGTAATATTCTTGTAATCTTGTTTTGCAATAAATCACCTCTTATTAGTGTAAGAAATGTAGCAAATAACTGCACAATGCAAATAAACTGGACCGGTCTTGCCCAAAACTCAATAACATTTCGAAGTAGTTGCACTTTGCGAATAACTGCATAATAATAATGACATAACTACTGAAATATCCCCAAAATGGCAGTACCTTACTAGGCAATTCTTTACAGTGCAAGAAACACACTGTAATGGCAGCACTTTGTGAATAGACACACCCAACACAAGAAACTTTTCAAAATGGCTATACTTTGTATTTCATAAAATTTATTTATTTATTTATTTTACAGATTGTTTACTGGGATAGTCCATTGGGCTAAGAAGAGCCCGTTTTCAATGGAGTCCCGGGGAGAAAAGCTCTATGAACAACAAAATAAAATGAAGACAGTGCATTTATATTTATGTAATATTATTGAAGAATGATGGCATTACATAACATGATAAAAAAATGTATGAGTATAGTGAAAATTCAGTTAAAAAGTAAAAGGTAAAATTACACACAGAGAACTTAGAAAAGTTACGAAAACTAAGAAAACAATAAGTGAATCCAACAAAGCACAGTACCAATGTAAAATCCGAAATCCTTTACTTGCAAACGCTTTCGTGTACCAAATTACATACACTTCTTCAGACAAGTTACTTTGGAACTTCCTGTGAGTATAAATACACTCACATACCCAAATAATTACTTAATTAGATTAATTAATTAAACAATCAAATGATCAAGTAGATGTATTCAGCCCCACTAAAACAACTACCAGTACTTTACTACTTCGTAGTTGAGTGTGACAGATACTTACACAAAAGTTAAAGTTGTGTGTTTGTAAAAAAAATTTTTGTTACATACCACTTATCATAACTTATAACTAATGACTGTTAAATAATAAATAAAAAATACAAAATACCAGTTAAAAAATCCAAAATTCACTAACAACAAACAACAAATTCAGCGAGTTGAAAAAAATTGTAGTTATAATCTTATGTGTACATATATAAATATATAAATATATACATATAAATAAATAAATATATAAAATACACATTGATCACCAACAAAACCCAATATTTATTCATTTAATTAATTTAATCAAATTCATTTCACCAACTTATTCTTTATTTCTGTTCGTATGCCCGTATTACTCAAATTTTTCCTTTCTCATTCAAAAAACTAACCTCATAAAAACTAAATGTTTTTTTATTATTTTTATTATTAATTATTATTGTTGTTATTACCGTTACTTTTGAGTAATACGGGCATATGAACGGAAATAAAGAATAGGTTGGTGAAATGAATTTGATTAAATTAATTAAATGAATAAATATTGGGTTTTGTTGGTGATCAATGTGTATTTTATATATTTATTTATTTATATGTATATATTTATATATTTATATATGTACACATTAGATTATAACTACAGTTTTTTTCAACTCGCTGAATTTGTTGTTTGTTGTTAGTGAATTTTGGATTTTTTAACTGGTATTTTGTATTTTTTTTTTTATTTATTATTTAACAGTCATTAGTTATAAGTTATGATAAGTGGTATTTAACAAAAATTTTTTTTACAAACACACAACTTTAACTTTTGTGTAAGTATCTGTCATACTCAACTACGAAGTAGTAAAGTACTGGTAGTTGTTTTAGTGGGGCTGAATACATCTACTTGATCATTTGATTGTTTAATTAATTAATCTAATTAAGTAATTATTTGGGTATGTGAGTGTATTTATACTCACAGGAAGTTCCAAAGTAACTTGTCTGAAGAAGTGTATGTAATTTGGTACACGAAAGCGTTTGCAAGTAAAGGATTTCGGATTTTACATTGGTACTGTGCTTTGTTGGATAAAATTACACACACACACACACACACACACACACATATATATAAATAGGTTAAATAAAATAAGAAAAATCCATTGGTGTATATTCCTGTTAAATTTGTTAGAATGTGAAATAACAGGGTTGGCATTACAGTTTTACATGAAATCTTAGCAGACTTAAAGTAGGATGGGGGATAAGCAGTGTTAATTGTTGAATGTAAGAAGGGTGGGACAATAAAAAAAATAGAGCAAGAGTAGGAATAAAGGAGAAAAAGGAAAATGGTAGTCAGAGAAGCTCAGTATGAGGAGAAATGGAGAAAAAAGAGGCAAGTCATATGGGATGACAGCAGGAACATTCCCAGAGGGTTTTGAGATGGGAATGAAGCAGGGTCTTAAAGGTAGAGTGGTTGTCTGCAGTATGAATAAGAGGTGGCAGGGAGTTCAAGATGTGAGCTAGGGAAAAGGATAGTAGGTGTTTGCTTGGAGGATGAGCAGGCTTGTGCAGTTTAAGCAAATTCTGGTTATTGGATCATGGAAGTCTGTTGGGTAGGTGCATTTTGAAGGAGGAGGCAAAGGAGGGGCAGATGGAGGGATTAAAGATGAGTTTATGGGCATGAGTAAGTTGAATATAGGTAAGATGGTTGGGAAGCTCAAGACAATTTAGTTTGTGAAGGGCATTGCAGTGGAGGGAGGAGGATTTATAGCCAGTAGCAAACTTAGAAATTTTGTTATAACAGGAGGATAGCTTTGTTTTTAGAGAAGATTGAAGGTTGGTAAGAAGTGGGGCACCATATAGGAGAGAAGGAATGAGGAAGGTGTTGGAGAGTATAAGTTTAATAGTGGGAGTGATATAGTGGTTATGGCTGTAGAGCATGCCTAGTTTCTTTATTTAGTAGGTGGGTATCGAATTTTACCTGTTCATCAATAAGAACTCTTAGAAGCTTTGCATGGGAGGCTACCTCAAGAGAGGTATTGTTTTGGCTAGCAATGGAGAATGAGTTCTTGTCTATAATGGTACTTTTTGAAGGGGAAAATAACAATTTTAGTTTTTGATGTGTTGAGTGATAGGTGGTTGTCTATCATCCAACGTTTGGTATAAGAGAAAGCATCCTGAGTTAGTTTTAAGTGAGTGGAGGTGGAAGTGGTGGACCAGATGATCATAGAGTCATCTGCGTATTGAATCTGTTTAGCACTAGGAATGTTCTGGTGGAAGTCATTTATAAAAATGTTGAACAGTAGGGGACCCAATATGGAACCCTGTGGTATGCCTTTAGGTGTAGTAAGGAAGGAGGAGGTGGCTTTTTTCCATTTGACAACTTGTTGTCTGTCAGAGAGCTAACTTGAAAAACAGTTGACAGAAGAGTGGGATAGGTTTAGATTAGATAGTTTAGATAGGAAAAGGCTATGGGAGATGGTGTCAAAGGCCTTGGATAAGTCCAGAAGCAGGGTGGACAACTAGACAGCTGGAATCCTGGGCTTTATTGATGGTTTCGAGGAAGGAGAGGAGAATGGTTGTGATACTGTGGCCAGGTCTAAAACCATGTTGTATGGGGGTAAGTAGGTGGTTGTCTGAGAGGTAGAATAGAAGCTGAAGGTGGATACATTTTTCTACAACTTTTGAGATAGGGGATAAGATAGCAGTTGGCCAGAAATTGGAAATGTTATTACCTCCTTTGTGAAGGGGAATGATACAGGTCTTTTTCCAGAGTAGGGGTACATAGTTTTCTTAGATTGAGCAGTTTATTAGAATGGAGATAGGAAAGACGATGGCATCAGTAGCAATTTTGAGGATGTAGGAAGGAAGGTCATCAGGGGCATTTGAGCATAGTTTCAGTTTCTGAAGGAGTTTTTTTTATGGTGGAGATAGGAATGGATTTGATAGTGAAGGAAGGGGGTTGGGAAGTGGTGTGTCAGGGGAGGGAGAGATAGGAGGAGGTGGAAGTGAAGTTTTGTTGGGGAAGGAAGTAGTTAGTTTGGCTATAGAATCAATAAAGGAGGAGTTAAATTGGGTGGTACGGAGAGGTCTGGGACATTTGGGTCATGGCAGGGCTGTCCCTTTTGCCAAGATTAAGGAGGGTGGAGATGCCATTCCAGAATATTTTGGGGCTGATCTTGTAGTTATTTTGAAGGGTGGAGAAATAGGATTTGTGGTCGGACGCAACAAGTATTTTTTACTTTATGTAGTAGCTTATATTCAGCCAGGGTGGTATGGGTTTTATTTTTCTGGTAATGTTTCCAGGCTTTGTCACAGAGATGCATAAAGGTTGTAGTTTGTTTGCTTAACCATGGGACAGTTTTACTTTTAATTCTTTTGATTCTGGAGGGAGCAAGGATATTTAACAAGTCTAAGAATGTAGTATTAACGTAGGCTACTACATTATCTAGGGAGAAGGTTTTTAGAGGACTCCAGTTTGTCTGTTTTAGAGAGCTGGAGAAGGTTTCAGGGTTAAAGTTTTTGAGAGAGCTGGAGGAGATATAAGTGTGGGATAGTTGTAAGGAGGAGGGAAGGCGACGAGTGAAAGAGGGAAGATGATCGATAAGAGTGTGAGGTAGGATGCTGCTGTCAGAGATGTATTAGGGGTGGGAAACAAGAATCCAGTCAAGAGTAGTACCAGAGGAGAAGGGTCTGGTAGGAGAGTTTATTAGTTGTGAGAAGTTGTATAAGTTTATGTTGTGTGCAGAAGTAGGAGACCGAATATCGGTCCAGTTAATATTAACGTCACCGAGAATTATGGCCTCGTTGGTAATGGTAGAGGAGAATCAGGAGAGGATATCCTCAAGAATAGGGATATTGTCTCCTGGGGGAATGTAAAGAGTGGTTATATGTATATGTTTGTTCCTATTCATCTGGAGGAGGGCCAGGGTTACTTCATCATTGGTGAATTGGGGTATGGGTTTGGTGAAGGGAGTAACTGTAAGAGTAGGAGGAGGAGAAGAGAAAAGCTACTCCACCACCTTTTTTGAGGGTCCTGTGATTTCTAATTATATTGTAGTTGGGGGGGGGGGTGATTTCAGGATCTTTTATGTGTGGCTTTAACCAGGTTTCAGTAATGGATAGGATATCTGGTTGTTTATGTTGGAGCCAGGCATGGAAGTTTGGAATCTTGTTACATAAGCTTCGAGCATTCAATGCAGTGAAGAGGAGGGATTTGCAGGATGAGGTGGGAGTGGGAAGGGATGGGTTTGAATGAAGAGAAGGAGAGGGACCATGCTTTGGGTGAATGTCACCAGAGAGAAGGTTGGTAATAAGTTGATGAATATGGGAAAAAAGGAATTTAGACTGCTTAGTGTCCTGTTTGAGAGTTGGGTGTTGTGTTATAGTAGTGTTGTTAGGGATTGGAGATGAGAGAGAGTGAACACAAATGAGTTTATAAGGAAATAGGAGGTTGCTATTGAAGAAATAGAGATGAGCGGATATAGTGGTTGTGGGGTGTTTAACATATGTGGGGTATGTGGCAATTATATGAAAGGTGGGAGAGTGATTAGAATTTGGAGGACTGGTGCGAAGGTGAAGGTAGGTTAGGAAGAGAAGAAGAGGAAGGAGTACAAAGCAGGTGGGTTTTAGAGGCATAATGGTGTTTGAGTATTGTGGTATTGGGGAAATTGTAGTACAGTGGTGAGCAGAGCGACTATGGGATTAGTCACACTAGTTCTAAAGTGGAAGGTAACTAAGGGGAGAAGGGGGGAGGGATTGTGAGGGTGGGGCTGCTGAGCTTTTGATTGGACATTTTGGGTGTGGGAGTAGTGCTATGGCTTTAAGTGTTGACTTTGAAAAATGATTGGTATTGAGGGAAGATAAATTCTTGTTTGTTAAAGTATTGGTGTCTTATGATGCCACATATTTAATGTTACAAGTTATGTATGAAATGTTTGGGGTGTTTACTGGGTATGTTTCTACTGGGTAGTCACTTTTGTGTGTGTGCACAAATGTATTGTAGATAGCTAGTAATTTGTAATGGGAGGGCTTAGTTGTAATTACTATAGCAGATTGGGTGGTATGAACTCTGGTGGGTGTAGTTTGGTCAAGTTTAAATTACAGGTATTGGGGAATGGGTGGGATATGGGGGCATGGAGGGGAGCGGAGTGAGCCCGAGCGTAAAATAGTTGCACTTCACACATAAACTCTTTTTAATACATGCACAGTAATAAGCACACACTGTAAGCACTTCTACACACTTTGAGATACTTCAACTAACTTTTATTATGCCCTTGATACAATATAAAGTTGTAGTTATGCCAAAATGCATGCAGTTGCTTTGCTTAAGTTTTGCTTAATGTGCCCTTTTTTTTTCTTATTTTGACTTATTATATTCACTTTGCTCGTTTAAGCCCTTTTTATGCCCAATGTACTTTTCTTGTGCTCATTTTACTCTAAACATGCCCAGTTTTGCTTTGAACACATTCGCTTTACTTTAAACATGGTCATTTTATCCTTAAACATACTCATTAATAAAGAGCTGAAGGATTTTCTCTGGGAGGGGAAGGCAACAAGAGTCAAGTGGAATAAGATGATTCTTCCAATAGAACAAGGCGGATTGGGATTACCTAATTTGAAGAGATACTTCAGATCTATACAGTTAAGGCTCCAGTACATAGCACAAGCAGAAGCCTGTAATTCAGAGTGGAAAGGGCTGATGATGAAATGGGGGAAGAGCTCCAAAAACAAGGAGAGACTGGGATTTTGGATGCAGATCTTTAAGGAGAATAACAATAATCACGCAGAATATTATATTCATAAAGTAGCAGAAAGTATTCTAAGAACTAAGGCAACACTAGAAAGGAGATTCTACTGATGTGGATGACTGCAATTAGGAATGCAGACAATAAGCAAGAGAGGCTGGAATTTATTGGATAAAGCTGGCAAAGGAACTAAGGTATTGAGAGCAAATAACTAGAGAGGAAAAGGTAATAGAAAGGGAAGACACCAAAAATTATTTGAACTGCGTGTTAGAGACTTCCCTCCCTACCAAGGATTGATATCAGAGTATAGGTAAAGAGAAAGAAATGGGGGGGGGGGTCCTAAATGAAAGACCAAGCACTAGTAAAGTTCATCTTGAATCTACAGCAGAAGCTGCTGTTAAAAACAGAATAATTAGTAGGGCATATAAAATATTGCATGATAACTATAAAAATCAATCAGAGGAGGTTAGGAAGGATTGGGAGGAGAGATTGGATAAGAAACAATGGGAGGATGTATGCATGTCTCCCAAATATACAAAAAAATCAAGATGATTTAGGATTTTGCTTGGAAATGTTTATATAGGTATTTTTATACCCCAAGTACACTGCAAAGAAATTTTCCTCAGGTAGACAACAAATGATGGAGGTGTGACGAGAAAGAAAGAGGTAATTGGGAACATATTTTCTCGGAGTATAATGAGTTGACAGACTTTAAAGATTCCCTGCAGACTACTCTATCAGAGATACTGGGTGAGCAAATTGCTATATTTAGGTAATTTTTCTGTGCTATGATATAGAATCGGAATTGCCTAGACTTGGTAAGGCTTTGCTGAGTCTAATTTTAGTGGCTGCCAAAAAAAATTACTAGAAAATGTAAATCAAAGTTTAAACCAACTGTACTACAAGTACTAAATATAGTAACAGGGATAAAACAACTGGAATTGAGATATTTAGAAAAGGGTAGGAGCAAATTACATAGAAAAAATGGGAATTGAGGGAACAATACATACCGGGGAGGAATGAGGTTTAAAAGAAGGCATGATTTAAATGAGCGATGTAATGTTTGACAAGGATTTGTAATGATAAGTGATGTATAATGCTTGTAACTAAAATTATGCCAGTCTGATTTGTCATGTATAATGCTTGCAACTAAGATTGTCAGTATGGTTTGTTTCGATTTATGCAATGTATGATGCTTCGTGTCATAAGTGATAATTTAATAAAAAATGTTTCTTTTAAAAAAAAAAAATTGGCTTTGTTTCTGAAGTCATTCCAGGGGATTCAGTATTTGTCAGCATGGGAGGATTTGGCAGGGGGATGGGTGCAGACCATCCTTATCAATGCAATGTGCTTAATAGACCCCATTAGTTTGCCAAGGATGGTCTACTGGGCTTCTGGATATTGACTAAAACGTTATCCACTCCCTTAGAGCCTTTTTTCGGCAATGACAATTGAAAATCTATCTCCTTAGCAAATAAAACACAGAGAAACCTAAAGGTGTTACTGCTCAATGCTAGGAGCCTTAACAACAAACTCCACACCCCACAAGCTGTCTGTAAAATATAGACATCTGTACTGTTACCAAGATATGGTTTAAAGCCACAGAAAGGAGTCCAACAGTGCAGGGCCTCATTGCCTTCCATACATTTAGACCAGTAGCCGCACTGATAGGGACTAAACATGGAGGTGTCTTGATCTACATTAGCAACAAATATACCTCTAAGTTGGCTAAACAGGATAATGCCCTGGAGTTTATCCATTTAAAAATTGCAATCAATAAAGTCCCTTACCATCTCCTAGCAAGCTACAGGTTGACCATCTGTGCCTCAAGAATCCCATAACTCATATCTAGTCCTGCTGGAGGCAGTCACCATCCAGACATATATCTTATACTTGGGAGACGTCAACCACAGGCACATCATTTTCTGAGCTTTAACACAGATACCCTTGACCAGATAGTGCACACTCCAGTCAGAGGTTCAAACATACTGGACCTACTACTCACTAATATGGGAGAGCACTGTTGCCCCCCCCCCCCATATCTCATCCTCACTGTTGATGTTGGATCACAAAGCTCTCTCCTTTTTAATACAAATCAGCATGGAAAATCTGACAAAAGCTGTAACAGTTTGGAACTATTCTTAAGCAAACTGCATCTTAAGTGACAGATCTGATGTTGTTAATCTTCAGTCATTCATTACTGATGGGTATCGGTTCTGTCCTTGGAACTGAGTCAGCCGTTATAACAAGCTTGCGCCAGCCAAAAAACTCACGAGATAAGCTTACCCATAGTCCCCCTCTCTCTACCACCTCTGATCTGGATTGCCACGTATATCATCAAGACGTGTCAGGCCAGCTCTCATTAGAAATTTATACTTCTTAACATTTTTTCTTGGTTTACTTGTGAATTTTCTAATTCGTTAGTACTCATTTAGAGTTTGCTACCCTTGCTTATCTGTTTGAGTGCTCCGTTTCTTATGTCTTACCAAGGTTTTGGTATTCTTCGTACCATTACTGGTACAGGCCTTCCTTTACCTTTACTTTACTTTGGATCATCTTTCCACACCAGAAACGTCCAGCACAGAGTACCTTACATTATTGTACTTTGCTAGGCTCTCCAGGAAAAAGCTTTTGAGCATTACCCTTTCCTGAACTCAAAACCTCTTGCATCTTATCCTCCCTTCCCTGCAATGTCTCACTTTACTTAGACACCTCTTGGTGTAACATACATTCTTGTATGTGAGAATAAAAATATTACTAGATTTTATACCAGATACACACATATGCTTGGTCTGCAGCAGCATTTATATTTTTGTTGGTATGATTTCCACCCACTACAATTTGTTTTGCATCAATGTTCCTTTTACCCATTTTAGTTCAAACTCCACTTAAACCACAATTTTCTTTATTTGCCAAACTTGTACAGCTACGGTGTTAAAATATTCAGCAGTACTTATATTTCTGCTGTTACTTTTTATGCTATTCTTGTCTTTTTAAACACAATTTAAAAATTGTAACATTTACTTTTACTCTGAGCATCTAGCGTCTGTGTCTCTCTTTCTGCCTCTCTCTCTTTTTCTCTGCCTTCAGATATGGCAAGCTTATGATTTTGTTTAGAACAGGACAGCTTAACTATTAGACATCTTGTGCTAAATCTTGTAATTTCATTATGATTTCCCTGTACTGCTTTTTGGAGTTCCAATAACATAAAATTCATAACTTACAATCACAGTTTATACTAGGTAATTATTCTGCATGCAGAATTTCCAAAGCCATGTCGAACTCAGAATTGATGGACATGCTCCACCTAAAGAAATCCAAGTCACTGTGAGCCATGCACTCTAGTGAGCTAAACCTCACCACAACAATAAATAGAACATGATGAAGGAATAGATTCCTGTCACAGAGACTCCCCATGCTTTGGAACAAATTTCCTAACTACATTAGGAAGAGCCCCTCACTAACACTCTTCAAGAGAAACCTTGACGAGTGGATGGGTAACAGAAAATACACCCCTGGGATCACTTCATTGGCTCTGCTTAACAGAGGCTCAGTCAATTAATCAATGGGGTGGCAAAAGCCGATGCACTCTGGCTAGGCTTATAAATGCCCTTGGGCAGATAGTCTAGTACCTACCTATGAACCTCTGAGGCAATTTTCATTACCATTGCTGGTATCCCCCCCCCCCCTCCTTTCTCTATTTCTTTCTTTACCTGTTGGGTACTTCTTTTTACCATTGTTGGCAATAAAAAAAAAAAAATCCTTCCTCTTTATTGACTCTGTGTGTGTGCATTTGCTGAGTGCTTCGGAATTATACTGTTGTTAGATACATTTTTTGCTTTATTATTGAAGATGGCTGGTAAAAAAAGGAACAACAGGCTTTAAACAGTGTGACCAGTGTAGCAGGAAAATGCTGAATTCAGATAATCATTTGTCCTGTGTTTACTGTCTCAGGGTACTGCATCTGAAAGTTTAACCTCCATGCAACATAAGTAAAGGCTTTATCGCCCATACCTTGACTGAAAGGAAAAATAAATTGATACTCAAAGGTCTCCTAAAAACTCCTTTCTCGGAGGCTGTATCTGAGATGGAGGGCTCAACCCCTCCTAAAAAAAGAACATGAAAAGAGGAGCCAATCCGTACTTCCTCTCCATGTTAGTGACTCAAAATCTGTTAAATCTACAGAGCCGAAGGCAAAAGTTCCTAAACAGACACCAGCAATCTCGGCATCAGGGCCTCAAACCCCTTCTATGGTGCCCTCCTTGGTTCCAGGGCCTCAACCATCTACTACAGTACTGTTCTCAGCGCCAATGCCTCTAGCACCTACTATGGTACCAATTGTGACTACAGAACCACCCAAAACTTAAATTTCTGCTACAGTGCCAATACCCCTTTTGACACCAAAAATAGTATTCCCAACTCAGGTCACTCCCCCCCCCCATACAATTTACTTGTTTTTTGACCAGGATTCCAAAAGGTGAAATATTACCTTGGACCTGATATTCCCTGTCGGCAAATCCCTTTTTTGGACAACAGTGCAGTCCCTTTCTAGAATGTCCTGATTCTCCATCTGAGAAGTCAACGCACTCCTCCAGGAGCTTTTCAGAATTTGACATAGTGAGACTAGTGGTTCAACTCCTGGTGGCCAGAGGAATTACAACTCCTTCCAAATTCTCCCTCCCACCTGTAGCTGAGGAATTTTCTCCACACACTCCAACATATATTCCTCCTTCGACCTCCTTGGAGGTATCGGAGCCCTTGACACTGACACCTATCCTGGTACCAGTTTCTTTGGTGCCAATGGTAGACCTTACCATGGCTCTGAAGTCTACCCTATGACTCACTTGGAGCTGAGCCATCCTTGGGATTGTGACTGGTCTATTGGCACCGTGATCCCTAGTATGGCACCTATTTTTTCTATGGCGCTGTCTACTGTGGTTCCAGTTGCCTTGACGACACTGAGTCCTCTTGTGGCTCCTTCCCTGGAGGTGGGTGCATCAGAGCGGGGTGTGACCCCAGTCCTGAGGTTGTCTTATAGGTTTATAGGTAGGTACTAGGCTATTAGCCCTAGGGCCTATATAAGCCTAGCCAAAAAGGTACCCTGGCTTTCGCCACCCAAGAAAATTATTTTCCTGTGCCCCTGTCGAGCAGAGCCACAGAAGTGATCCCTAGGATGAATTTCCTATCTCCCATCCAATCATCAAGATTTTTCTTGAAGAGTGCTAATGAGGAGCTCTGTTTGACATAGATAGGTAGTTTGTTCCAGAGTATGGGAAGTCTCTGGTACAGGAATCTATCCCTCCAGCATGTTCTGTTTATTGTGGTGACAAGGTTTAGGTCCCTAGAGCGTGTAGCTCAGAGGGATTGGGATTTCTTTAAGTCTTTCTCAGTTCCGGGCTCCTATCCATCTTCAGGCAGACCTGCTTTCCAGGTGATGGAGAGGGCACTTGCCTCTGCAGCCTCACAGCTGGTTCCTTCTGCTTCAGAGACCCATATATATCTATCCTCTGAACTGCAGCTCTCACGGTCCACTACCTGGGACAGTGAGCACGGAAACCTCAAGATCTCCTTGCACAAGGTGCCTACTCTTCTGAGTCCTCCTCAGATGTCCCCACTGAGGAGGTTCCTCATAAGAGATCACATAAGAGGAAGCATGTGGATTCCCCCGAAGAATCCCTTACCAAAGATACAGACTACGATGAAGGGGAAGGTTCCCCACAATCTCCTTTGGAGACATACTGAAAATTTTAAAGCAGTGGGGAGACTGGAAGCCCACCAACCCTTCCTCTGAGTAGTCTGTATTCTTGCAGGTTTTCTGTGCTTGATCCTCTACTTCCTGGGTGTCCCCGCCTGCAGATGACCTATTTCAGCTCATCGTACAGCACGCTTGGAGGAATCCTGACACAATTGAACCTATCCCCAGGAGACCCGACAAAATTGTCTCTGCACCAGAGGACAACCCTCACTGGTTCAAAGACCTACCAGTAGATGCTTTGGTGGTGGCCACTAAGAAAGAGCTCATCAAGGAGAGCCCTACAGGTTAGGGAAGTGGGTGTATTCTTCATCGACCTTTGCTATTTGGTCCTTGAATTACTTGGCACATTTTACCCGGCTCCAGAGAGACTTAATCTCGGAACTCTTGGGAACCTTAGGAGCAGTTTCTAATGAGGTATTGGACAAAGTCGCCTCACAGCTTGCCACCCTGGAGTCTATATCTAACTCATCCATGTGGTTGATTTCTCATACTACTGAAGGGGCAGCTAGAGCAGCAGGTGCAGGTGTTGTCATAGCGGACCCTTTTAAGTCTTCTTTTCTCAATGCACCCATGGGGGCTTCTTCTCTTTTTGGCCCAAAAGTAAAAGACACTTTAGCCATGTGTGAAAAGGATGGTAAGACCCTGTCTGCAGTGGGCATGCATTTTTCCACCCCCCAACAGTCCTACTCTCGGAAGCAGAGGAGTGGAAAGATGTGGCACAGAAAATCCCAGGGTCCTTTCCGTGACACACGTGGTGAGTTTACTCCCCGGGGTAGAGGGGGGGAACTCATCTAGAGGATGTCCCTACAGAGGCAGAGGGGGTCTGCATAATCCAGGATCCAGAGATTTTTTTCTCCAGGTAGCCCTGTCAGCGCTTCGGAAGAGCAGCCCGATTGCTTACCTCTGGAAGCAGTTGGGGGACAATTTTCACTGCACCACCTTGCCTGGCATTCCATAACCACATATTATTGGGTGCAGATGATAATTACCAGAAGTTATCACATACCTTTCAATCTCTACCCAAGTCCACTAAGGCATATTCCCAGTGTTCCATCCAGTCAAAGGGAAGCAGCAGCTCAAGAAATATAAAAGCTGGTTCTAAAAAGAGTCATCTAAACACTCCTACCAGAGACAACATAGGATCCGGATTTTACTCAAGGTTCTTTTTAGTGCCAAAAAAGACAGGGGACTGGAGACCAGTCTTGGACCTCAGCATCCTAAACAAATTTGTCAGACAAAATTCTGGATGGTCATGGTCCAATCTATCCTCTCATTTCTAGAGAAAGATGATTAGATATGTTTGATAGATCTTCAGGATGCATATTACCAAATAAAAATGGACAAATGCTCCAGAAGATTCCTCCGCTTCTGGCTGGAAGCCAATCATTAACAATTCTGAGTTCTGCCCTTTGATCTGTCTATGGCCCCTGGAGTGTTTACCAAATGCATGGCAGTGGTATCAGCTCACTTGAGACTGTAAGGATTCTGGGTGTTTCTATATTTAGACAATTGGTTCCTTACTGCCCCAACCAGGCATCTGCTGGTTACAGCCTTACATTACACCATAAAGCTAGCAAAATCCATAGGGATCTCAGTAAACGAAGAGAAATGCAAGTTGATGACTCCTCAGAATCTGGAATTCATAGGGGCAGATTTCAGTACTCAGTCTTGCCTAGTCTTCCTCCCACTTCACAGGTTAGAAAGACTATGATCTCAACTCTGGGTGATACTCTCTCAGGACAAGGTTTCAGCTTGGGCAGTCCTTCAACTACTAGGATCAATGGCAGCTTTGATTACGATAGCTCCCCTGGCAAGACTACACATGAGGCTTCTACAGTGGCTTTTACTAACACAGTGGTCCCCTTTAGACTTATCCTACGTCTTTTCAGATATGCATAACAAATTGAAGTAAACAAGTCTATTTTTGGTGGATGAAGCTGGAAAAAGATCTATGCAGTCATCCTTTCTCCTCCTCTCAGCCCAAGGCCATAGTGACCCTGGATGCTTCCCTGATGGGGTGGGATGGGGCATTTCCAGGGAAAACCGTCCAAGGTGCTTGGTGGTGGTGAACCTGCATATCAGTGTTCTAGGACTGTAGTGGTGCTTCCAGCACTGCAAGCATTCCAATCTGTCCTCCCATCAGGGACAATTGTTGTCCGGACTAGTCCAACAACATGTCCGTAGTCTGGTATATCAACAAACAAGGGGAACCAAGTCCTACCTGTTGTGGCAAGAGGCCATGAGAATTTGGCAATGGGCGATAGCTTCAAACCACTTTCTGATAGCAGTGCACATTCCCGGGAATTCCAACGTAATTGCAGACAAACTGAACAGATGCATTCTCCTGTCTCATGAGTGGTCCCTCAATCCTATCATAGCAGCAAAGACCTCCCATCACTGGGGCCAGCATTGCTGTGATCTATTTGCATCCCCCATAAACCATAAATTCAGCAGCTACTTTGCCCTAATTCCCCCACAGGAGGAGTCCCTAAGGGATGCTCTAGTACACAATTGGCCCATGGGACTTCTTTAGGCTTTCCCTCCCCTTCCTTTGATCCCACAATTTCTAAAGAAGGCCCTTCAGTTGAGAAATCAGAGTAATACTCATTGCACCCTATTGGCCCCAACAAGTTTGGTTTCCCTTTCCTTGGCCTCACCTAGTACATCAACCATGGATTCTGAGTTTGGTTCCTACACTTCCGGTAATTGCCAGGCAAAATAACCTATCCTCCCCTGTATGTCACATTCTTCTGGCTTCCCATAAACCATCCACCAGAAAACTTTATCTCAGCAAATGGAAAAGATTCATAATCTGGTCTTGAGCGAAGGAAATAGACCCATTTTCAGGTCCGCTTACTTTGGTACTAGACTATTTATCAAATCTCCTCCATTTGGGAGTGGCAGCTTCAATTATTCTAGTGCACCTGGCGGCTATCTCTAACCTTCACATTGGCTTCCAGGACTCATCCTTGATTTCTCACCATCTCTGTAAAACCTTTTTGAAAGGTGTCATGCACATTAGGCCACCCTTCAAAGAGCCAATCAAGCCCTGGAATTTGACACTACTTCTACAATCCTTGACTCATCCTCCATTTGAACCTGCTGCCACTTGCAATATAAAATTTTTATCCTGGAAAACATTATTCTTGGTAGCTATTACCTCAGCAAGATGAATACCTGAAGTACCAGCCTTGTGCATAAAACGACCTTACATGTTTTTCCATAAAGACAGAGCATCACTCTGGACTAATCCCACAAAGTTACCCAAAGTTATTTCCGATTTGACTATTAATCAAACAATTGATTCGCCAGTTTTCTTTCCAAATTTTTCTAACAAAGGAGAATATTCACTGCATTTACTGGATGTGCATAGACAATTGTGATTCTACTTGAACAGGATGAAATCACTACGAAAATCTGGCCAATTATTCGTATCATTCTCAGGACCAACACTGGAAAGATCTCTTTCCAAAGTGACTCTATCAAAATGGTTGAGAGATTGCATTTGCTTTATCTACCAACAAAACAAAGCTCTTCTACCTTCCAAGGTCAAAGCACATTCAACCAGGTCAATTGTAACATCTGTTGCCTTCCATGCAAGAGCTTCCATGGATGACATTTGTGCGGCAGCAACATGGACCACTTCTCATACCTTTATCATGCATTACAAATTGGATTTGGTCTCCAGGGGGAGAGCCTCCTTTGATTCAGTTGTGCTCAGGAATATCCTTCCATAGGGCCTCCCAGGAAATAAAGTAGCTAGGGACTCTGTCCAATCAGTAAGGAATGAATGAAGATTAACAACATCAGATGAAGAAGTTATGTTCTTACAATAACGTTCCATCTGTGTTGTTGATCTTCATTCATTCATTACCTCCCACCCGCCATCCCCCTCTGAAAGACTCCTGGAGGTTTGGATTTGGTCCTACCTTATGATAGGGAATTTGCTCAGATAAAGCCTCCACTTTTCTCTTCCTTTCTTACAAGCAAACTTGATCTGAGGTGATAGAGAGAGGGGCACTATGTGTAAAGTTAACTTGAGAGTTTTTTGGCTGGCGCGAGCTTGTTATAAAGGCCGACTCAATTCCAAGGACAGAACTGATACCCCATCAGTAATGAATGAATGATTGAAGATCAACAACACAGATGGAACGTTATGGTAAGAACATAACTTCTTTTTTGTCAAAATCCAGTGTCCCTCCAAACCCCAAGTTCACAGCAACCAGGAATTGTCGCAGAAACCCTGTACAACCATGTGAATGGCTGCATAGGATATGCTGTACCTACCAGTGTAAGCCCAAAACAAACCCGAAAAACAAACCACAATGGGGAAATCATGACATTAACAGGGTGTATAACGAATGGAAAAAAAAAAAGTCATGGCCATAATCAGAAAAAGCAACTCTCATAATGGCAAGAAGTCACTAATTAAACTAAACAGGAAACTAAGAGGACTAAGTAAATGCAACAAAGCCAATTACAAGGTCCTGATAGTCTCTCAGGCTAAAGACAACCACAGGGCCTTCTAGAGCTATGTCCGAAACCATAAAGGTAAGACACAGCAGTGTGCTGAACTGCTGGTAAATAGTATTAGCATCACCAAGCACAGTGGCATATAAATCTACTGGCTGAAAAATTCAGCTGTAACTTCACCACCCACTCTCCACCTGTCCCCCCATGAAATCCCTACTGGCATAACCCCCTTGAACTGTTAGCAGATATCAAGTCATAGCATCACTCACCATTTACTCTAAGTCCATTACCATGGATGTCCTACTTAAATCTTACTCAGTTTATAAAGATGACAGTAGGATGTTGTCCTAATGCTGAGGTTTTTGTGGCTTCTTGTGTTACAGCAGTCTCGTGCGAGGTCCTAATGCTGGTTTTGTTTTACTTTTTTATTTATACTGGTGATTTTTTTTTTCATAGTGAAGTCAAGCCACCCCCCCCAGCCAACATAGTCCCTAGACAGCTACCTATTTCACCTAGTGCTGGATCTGGCTCTGCCCAGGTTGCCTCCTAAATATCTTGAAACATGACCTATCAGGACCTCTAGCATCACTTTTCAGCTCCAACCTCAAAACAGACTATGTACCACATGAATGGAGGACTGCAATGGTAATTCATCTTCACAAGGATGAACCATCAGCTGACCACAGAAACTATAGACCCATTAGTCTGACTAGTCTAATATGCAGAGATAATGAAATAATTAATATGAAATGATCAACAAAGACATTAGAAACCTACTAACACTGGACCCATTCCAGTTTGGTTTTGCCAAAGGAAGTTCAGGCCTATTTAACCTGGCAGATTCTTTGAGAAGGCCACCAAGATAATGGCTGATGGGAAAATGATGCATACTGCCTACCTAGATGTGGTTAAGGCATTTGATATAATACACCACTGTGGCATTGTTGACAAGTTTACCAAACTAGGCATAAATCTCCACATAACTCACTGGATAGCCAGCTGGTTCATAGATAAGACCTAAGAAGGTGGGATTGGTGAGACCACCTCCACTAACAGAGCAGTCACCAATGGAGTTTCTCAGACTCAGTGCTGGAGCCACTCCTGTTTGGCATCTACTTCTCAGAATGCAAGATAGAAAAAGCATGGAAAGAATGCAAAAATGTAAAACACCTCAGTATCTTGAACTTCAGAATGCTTCACAATCATACCAAAAAGCAAACCAATGAAGACAAAAAACTGCAGTAATAACTTTCAGAATAATACTAAACACAACCCAAAAATATTGTGGACATCCATTAAAGAAATCTTACATTCTGGACAAAAATTCAACCCAAACCCCTCTTCTGGTAACTCACCACTCGAAATTGCAATACAGTTCAACTCTTATTTTATTGATAGTGTAGTATCTCTAACCAAGGACTCCTCAACATCTAATCCTAACCCTGCGCAATAGCCACATATCACCACATCTACTTTCACCTTCAAACTTGTGCCCACATACTATGTAAAACTACTCTTAAACTTAAACCATGCTCCTCTTTCGCTGATGACCTTCCAAGCCAAGTACCTAAAAATAACAGCCAGTAGTATTGCCTGTCCTGTCTCAATCCTTATAAAATAGGTCAGTCCAGGAATCCCATATTCTCTTTCTCTGGAAAAAGGCACACGTTATCCCTCTGCACAAAGGAGGAAATTCAACAGACATTAATAACTTTAGACCTATAGCAGTCTTATCTCCCTCACCAAAATACTTGAAAATGTATTCAAAAACAATTTCTAGACTATCTCCTGCAGGAAGAACTCCTGTCTACTACACAACATGGCTTCTGTCCTCATAGTACTAACACTGCCCCTCTAACCTATACAGATATTGGCAATGAAGCTAGAGATAATGGCAAACTACTTTCTTCCTTATTTCTAGACTTTTCTAAAGCTTTCAACACAATTTGTCATGGCAAACTTCTACACGTCCTCACTAAGTCTCTCTCAGCCCACCTTTCTGTGGTTCAAAAGCTACCTGTCCAATAGGTATCAGTCAGTAAAATGGCACTCCATGCTCTTTCCTTACCTCCCAATCACCACAAGTGTACCACAAGGCTGTATCCTTGGTCTTCTCCTCTTTAGAATTTTCACCAACACCGTCTAGACTTCCACACACACAACAGGCCACCCTAATACTGTACACAGATGATTCCACTCTCATTTGCACATCTGACAACATGGTACACCTCCAAAAGATTACTCAGGAATCTTTAACAGACACTGAAACTTGAACAGCTATTAGACTTTGGTACTTAACTTAAAAGTACTATTACTGTGACTCAGCACAGATGGAGTGGGTGGAGAAGAGTGTCAGGAGTGATTTGTGACAGACGAGTGCCAGTATGAGTGAAAGGGAAGGTCTACAAGAGGGTAGTGAGACCAGCTATGTTATATGGGTTGGAGACAGTGGCATTGACAAAAAGGCAGGAATCAGAGCTTGACGTGGCAGAGTTGAAGATGATAAGATTTGCACTGGGTGTGAGAAGGGTGGACAGGATTAGGAATAAGTATATTAGGGGGTCAGCCCAGGTTGGAAGGTTTGGAGACAAAGCCAGAGAGGCCAGATTACGTTGGTTTGAACATGTGCTGAGGAGGGATGCAGAGTATATTGGGAAAAGATGCTAAGGATGAAGCTGCTAGGTAACAGGAAAAAAGGAAGGCCTAAGATAAGGTTTATGGATGTGGTGAGAGAGGACATGCAGGTGGTGGGTGTGACAGAGCAAGATGCAGAGGACAGGAAGAAATGGAAACAGATGATCTGCTGTGGCGACCCCTAACTGGAACAGCCGAAAGAAGAAGATGATGATGACTGTGACTCAGCACTATGGTATTACATCCGTTGCTTTCTTTGATATTGTTCATGTGTTTTTTTTTTTTTTTTTAAGCATGGCTGTAGGCTTTTGTGAAGAAGCCACTGAAACATGGCTTTGTAACTCACAACTCCTGCTCGATCCAAAAAAAAAAAAAAAAGGCCAAACTACTACTTTTTATCCAAAATCCCTCTCTCATGAAAAAAATTTAAAATACTCTCTCGATAATACAACCATTGAAGTCACTTCTCATAGCTAACTATTAGTTGTGATATTGGATGATAATCTTACATTTGACCTGCAGATACAAAATTGCATAAGAAAAACTCATCAAAAACTAGGGGTGCTTTACAGATCCAAAAACCTTCTTACTGATGCAACTAAAATTACATTTGCCACTACTTATCTCCTCACAACTCTTCTTTATTGTGTTCCCATTCATACTAACCTCCAGGTTTCACTAAAATTAAAACTTGAACAAAGCTATAACAAGGTTGTTAAATTTGCAGCACATACCCCCTTTTAGAACCCACCACTGTATAGCACTAAAAAGCCTAAATTGGTTAGAACTGCCTTGTTTAGCTAACATGTGCACGACTTCTTACCACCTATAAAATTATCCAGCCTCCAACTGCCTGTCCAGCACTAAAAAAACATTCTACATAACTATGTTCCCAGTCGGTCATTGCAATCCACAGACCAAAAACTTCTGTCTGTCTACAAATCTAGCAAATCTGCTGGGCATTGTCTGTATTCATGGTAGGTTGCTGAGGCCTGAAACTCCTTACCTCTATCTATCAGGTCTATACCCTCCCTCACATCTTTCAAAATCACTGTGAAAGACTTTCTAGCTAAATTCTGGTTCTGCTCTTGCTCAAAATCAGGATCAACTATATCCCTAAATGTGAACTAGTACCTTTTCATTCCTTATACCTCATTACTCTCCGTTCTTCATTTACTTCCTTATTGCTATCTAATTCTCTTCCCTGAATTTCTCTCTAAATATCCCATAAACCTGTTTTTCATGTGCTTCATATTGCAATTCCTATTTATATTAGACTAACTTACCTTTAATTTCTCTACAAACTAGCTAAAATTTCTCTAAATATTAAATGGTTGTCATATACCGTGCATCGATTCTTAGCCAATGATTTATTTTATGTCTAATTTATTATCATTATTTAAACCTCAGATATTTTTGTTTTATTTTTGAAGATTGCAAAATCATTGTTCTTGAAATATTTCATAATAATCTGGAGCTTTTCTCTCCAGGTCCCTGTTGAAAATGGGCTTCTACCCAGTCAGACTTTCCCAGTAATTAAATGTCAATCAATCAATCAATAAATAATATAAATAAGGCTAATGTCAAGGGCCTCTGGCTCACCAAGTTTGCAGATGACTGCAAATTAGGAGCTATCATAGTTCCCCCTGTGACTCTAACATCATACAAGAGGGTCTAATACAGACAAATGACTGGTGCCAAAGCCATGGATTAAAGCTTAATGCCAATAAGTGGATTGCAGTACCTTTTGGGGGAAAAAGTCCACCCAGGTTAATTAGTCCATTGATAAATACCCGTAAGAGTCAACGCAGTAGTTCGACATCTGGGAACATATGGAGACAGTAATCTGGCCTTTGACCAAAACATAGCCAAGGTAGTGAGGAAATCATTCTGTGTCGCTCAACTTATAGGCAAGGGTTTGGTATCCAGGTGCAAGGAAGTTGTAATACCACTTTTATTCAGCCCTTATCAGACCTATCATTGAGCACAGTGCTGCCTTCCACATGTACCTGACCAGGCATATGCAACAGTCGGAATGTCCATAGAGGTTCCTCACCAAGAGAATCCAGGGTATTAACTTACTCAAGTCTAAAATTACTTTTTTGTTTACTTCCATTTCACATCCATACCTCCTTATGGTGTGCAGAATTTTTTGGGGTCTGGATTCTTTAAATAAATGACTTACCAGATAATAATAGACAGTATTCAAAAGGGCAAGGAGTTATTAATAAAATGACACTAAGACTGTTAATTCTAGGATAAGCACATGAGGCGATATTTATCTTTATCTGCAAGTTGACTGAAAGCCCTACCATTTATTAGATGTATGGTGTAAAATAGTGTATGAGACAGGATAATTCACTGAAAATGTTGGTTTATATCATATTATACTGGAAATATTGCTAGTTCTTTCTTAATAATTATGAAAATGCACAGTATTTATTTATTTATTTGACATTTATTGACTGGGATAGTCTGACTGGATGAAGAGAGAGGATGAAAAGAGAGTAGGTTGAAAGAGAAATTGAAAACAAGCTTGGTTACACAATCATGTACATTTCCACAAATATATTTAGCATTGGATACAGAGAACAGACATGTTTGTAAATTGTAGAGATTTAGAATGCACCAATGGTTAAAACTCTAAGTAGTACACAGAGCATGCAAACCACTGTCACATATACAAACTACTTTATCCTCTACATTACAATGCAGTAAACTGTATTATGAATGCACAAAATAATAAATGTAAGCAGAAAGCAAAGGCTGCAAACAAATTTCTCTTATACAGGCTACTTTTACCTATACATTACAGTGCAGTAAACAGCCTTTTTGAATGCACTAATGATGAAATTGTAAGAAGAGGACAAAGGTTGCAAACTAGTTAAATATGTATATATTTATATAACTGTGGTGGTGGTGCTGCGGTAGCGTTATCACCTCACAGTAAGATGTTGTCCTGTTCGATTCTCAGCTAGAGCGTCTTCTGTGTGGAGACATGCGTGAATGGGCGTACCTTAGTTGAAGGTTGTGTGTCAGGGCTGGCAACTCGGCACGTAAAAATCTACTGCCAATCATTAGCGGACCGGAGTTCCGCTGTGGCGACCCCTAACCGGGAAAAGCCGAAAGACACAACATATATATATATATATATATATATATATATATACACACACACACACACACATACACTACTTTCTCCTTTAAATCACAATATCATAATCAGAGAAAAATGGGCAGTAGTTATATGTGAAACAGATATTGAATCAAAAGTTTACCAACTGTATTTAACTACTAACATATGTTAGCTAATTGGTATAATAGCAAATGCAATAAATGCAGATTGACCTTTTCAGTGAGTTATCTAAGCCTACTAAAGGAACAAAAGTCATTTCTATATGAAGAAAGTGGAAAGAAAAAGTGTCTGTTAGAGCAGCTATAGTATTGAGAGTTGCAGGTAAACCAATACGGGATCTGTTAGAGTAGCCAGGATAGAGAAGTAAGTGTGAGACACTAAGGATAGAGGACAGCAGAGAGGGTACAAGGAGGGGTTGCAGCGTAGTAAATGTAGCTGGTAGGATAATTAGGAAAGAAATAATTGAATGTAAAGAGTTAGTGAGATAGCGTAAGCAAGAGGGTAGGGTTGGTTTGGTGGTGTGCTATAGCTATAGTTAAAATAGACACATTGCTGTAAAGTTAAGCAAGGCTACATAATTCACATAGGTGGGCACTTATGCAGTTATTTTTAGTGATTTTCTGTCAGACTTGAGTAGATAGTATTTCCATAAGTACTTAATACCTCAAGAAACCAAGTGACTTACAAACTGCTGCATGACATTAGGTGAAACCTTAGATCTTTTGAAGAAAACACATTATGAAGTTATCCAGTATTTGTATTGCTAATTATACAATTAAACATATGTTTTCATATTTCTGTAAATATCTCAGTAAACACATATGTATAGAGGAATTTCTTGTCTTGTGAAAATATATATCTGGTTAACAAACATTTTCTAATAATATATGCCTTGGTTGTATAGTTTTCAAGATATGAAAATTTGTTCATAGGTGTTTACTAGTCTAACAACCACAAGGGCCTTTTTAAGCCTAACCATGCATCCCAAATCTCTGACAAGTTCTGATACCCTCGATAGGTGTAAGCAAGTGAAACATTTAAAAGAAAGGGCCTGGACGATGAACCATTTACATACTGCCTGTGTGTATTAGAGACATAGATGTCAAACCAGGGATGAATTTATTGTTCCCCATCCAATTGTCCATGTTACACTTGAATTGGGTTAGGGAGGAACACTGCTTCACATGGATGGGAAGCCTGTTCCAGAGAAAGGGTAGTCTCTGGGATACATACCTGTCTCTCCAGCAGGTCCTATTTACAGCACAGGCAAGGTTTAAGTATTTAGAATGGGCAATTTTGGTGCTCTTTATTTTGCAGATATGCAGGAGGTCCATCAGAGTGGGGTTTGACAATCCCTTGTATGAAAGGCATATATCTCCCCTTAATAGCCTGTAGAAGACAGAATATGGGGATCGGACCTTGAAGCTTTCTGCATAGGACATGTTACTTATGCCCTGTATTCTTTTAGTGAGGAGCCTCTGTGGACATTCCAACTGTTGGATATGCCTGGTTAGGTACATACCAAAGGGGGCATTGTACTTAATGATAGGTCTGATGAATGCCGAATACAGTGGAGCAATGATTTCCTTGGACCTAGATGCCATATCTTTGTTTATAAGTTGCACAACATAAAAAGATTTTGTCGCTATTGTAGACACACGATGGTCAAAGATTAGATTACTGTCTATGTGTGTCTCAAGTTCCTGACTACTGGGTGTTCTTGGCCTTAGAAAAAGCATCAAGGACCTCTTCCCTAGTGATAGCATATATATTTGACGGTATTTCCTGAGGGAAGATTGATGGTGGGAGAAGCGTAAAGTTGGAGTTGAATTTGTCAGCCAATAGGTTTGCTATATTTTCTGGCTCCGTATAGCTGGCTCCATCTACAATAAGCTCTGCACACAGTTGTGTATTGCCTTTGAGGTTGTGGACATAGATGAAGAATGCCTTGTGGTTGTCCTTGGCCTGGGAGGCCAAAGTTACCTCCAGTTTGGGTTTGTAGACTTTATTTGTCCTCTGAGTTGTCTAGTTTGATGAGACGCACCTCTCTGGACTATTTGAAGAAAGACATGACTGCATACTCGGACTGTGTGTCTCAGGCAGGTATGTCCATAGCCTTAAGCAGTATTTTACCTTCACCTAGGATGATGCCCCAATACAAACAGAAAATGATTGATTTTAATAATTGGCTTAGTTTCTGGTGTCATTCTAAAGGGTCAAGTATCTGTTAGCCTGGGATAACACGATCAACAGACCTTGATGCTTTGCCAGAGATGGTCTTCATCTGTCACCCCTGGGATTTCAGCTTTGGGCTAAGGCTCTTACCACCACCATAGTGCCTTTTTTAGGCAGTGTCTCAAGGACAAAATTGCAGACATAAAAACTCTATCTAAAAACTGCTAAATGCTATGAGTCTTAACATGAACCTGAACTAACTGGAAGCAGTCTTCACCTTGGAAGACACAGATATCTGTGCAGTCACGGAGACCTGGTTTAAGGTGGTGAGAGCACCCCAGCCATACCAGGTTACACCTTCTTCCATACGTTCAGACCACAAACTGAAGATGTGAAAACTAAAGGAGATGGTGTATAAATGCTCACTAACGATAAATACACCTCCAGATTGGTTAAACAGTATGATTACTTGGGGATACTTCAGGTGAAATTAACTGTAGGTAGGACACCTATTCAAGTCATTGCCAGCTACAGGACCCCCTCCATGAATCAGGACATCTACTCTGACTATTTGGATGTACTTGAGTATATCAAGATACATCCAAACACAATGGTTTGGGCAACTTTAACTACCCATCCATTGACTGGGTAAATTACTCGTGCTTAGACTCATTTGCCTAAAAGTTCCTGGACTTTAGCTCCAATGCCTTGGACCAGCTGGTTGACACTCCCTAGGTCTGGTGTTTACCAATATGGGGACCACTGTAGTACCCCCCATTGTGAGGTCTTCCCTGCTGAGACCTGACCACAAATCAGTCTCACTCGAAGTAACTATCACACCTGACCCCCCCCCCCCCCACCCAGCAGCAACTAAACTAAAAAACTTCTCCAAAGCAGATTATAACCTGTTGTGGGATGGTATAAATAGCTTCACTGTACCTCCTCCCTCAAATGGAACTGGCAACTATGCTGAGTTCTACACTAATGCATTATACAAACACCTGTATAACTGCATTGACACAGCTGTACCTGATAGCATCAAAACAAGCTCCTCAAGGAAGAGCAAACCTGCCTGATGGACAACTGCCATTAACAGGCTTTACAATAAGAGGAAGAAATTGCTATGTAAGAGTAAGAGGGACCAAGCTGTAAACTGGAAACACTCTCTCCTCACCTTAAACAAGCAAATAAGACTTCTTGTGAAGTCCTCCAAAGCAAACTATGAATCTAAATTAGCTTTCTCAACGAAGGACAATGAGAAGGCATCCTTTAGTTACATCAGTAACCTAAAAGGAAAGGTCCACATTTGTGCCAAACTGATAATTAATGATACCACATATACTGAACTTGTGGACATAGTTAAACCTGTTGGCCAACAGGTTCTGTAAAAACTTCACTACCCTGTCCCCACCACACGTTCCCTACCACCTGTCTCCTACATTGCATCTCTAAAGAGCAGGTCATAAATGCCCTCTCTAAGACCAAAAACACAGCATGGACTCCAACAAGAATTCGCAACACCATTGGGTACTCTCTTCAGTCATAGTCTAAGCACCAGCTTCGTCCCAGCTGAATGGAAAATGGCCACCAATATTCCCTTGCACAAAGGAGGTGCTTCCACTAACCCCAGGAACTATAGACCTATTGGCCTGACTAGCCTTATCTGCAAGGCCATGGAGCGAATCATCATGGACCTTATCAAGAAAGATATAGGTAATCTGCAAACTCTTGGCCCAACTCAGTTTGGATTTGTGAAAGGGAGATCATGCCTGTGAAACCTGGTGGACTTCTTTGAGACAGTCACCAAAGCCTGGGAGAGAGAGGAAATCCATGCATACAGCCTACCTAGACTTAGCTAAGGCTTTTGACACTGTCCACATCCCATTCATCATTGACAAGCTCACTCAACTAGGTATCAACCCGTATATCTAACTGGCTCACTGATAGAAAACAAATAGTCAAAATAGGGGAATCCACCTCCAACAGTAGACCTGTAACCAGTGGTGTTCCACAGGAATCAGACCTGGGACCTTTACTGTTTTGAATCTATTTCTCTGAAGTACAAACAAAAACTAAAGGTATGTGGCTGACAAAGTCTGCTGATGACTGCAAACTGGGAGCGGTCATAGAATCTCCAGACGATGTCAGCATCCTACAAGAGAGTCTTACACAAACAAATGATTGGTGCCAAAGTCAAAGCCTTAAACTCAATGCAAAAAACGTGTTATCATCCCTTTTGGTAAGAGCAATGTTCCTAACTGCCACATCAATAGCAACACCCTAAGTATGCACTCAGTGGAGTCAGGTTGACAGCAACCTTACCTTCGATCACGATGTTTCCACAATGGTAAGAAGGGCATTCTATATTGCTCATCTCATAAGTAAGGGCATTGTAACCTCTCTGTACTCTTCCCTCATCAAGCCAGCAATTGAGTACAACTCCCTTTTTGGTATGTACATTTCCAGGCACCTGCAGCAATTGGAGAGACCACAAAGGTTCCTCATAAGGAAACGTCAAGGTCTTCAGCCTATGTCCTATGTGGATCATCTGAAATCACTGTCACTTTATTCTGTTTCATATAGAGTACTCGGAGGTGATCTCTGCCTTGCATATAAGGCAATCTCTGACCCTGCTTTATTGGAAATGCTGCATATCCACAGGTCAAATGGTACACGGATTACTCGCTCTAAAGACCTTAACCTGGTATGTGACATTGAAGGGACAGATTTGTCTCCCAGAGTTTACCACACCTTTGGAACAGACTTCCATTTCATCTCAAACAGAACACCTCAATGGCCCTCTTTAAATGCAATCTCAATTGCATGGGTAACCATAAATTCACCCTGGGGTTCCACCTGTGTCCTTTTTAGAGAGGGGTATTAGGTGCTGATCAAGGGAATAAGGGTAAAACTTGGCTAGTCTTGTAATGGCCCTAGGGCCATTAGCCTAGTAACTTTCTATGATGAGAGTGATTTCATCCTGTTGGGTGTTGCACCTCCTAATTTTTGCCATGTTTTTCTTCCTTCTGTTATACAGCCTGCTGATGCTGTGATTCCACCAGGGTAGCTTGTTTTTTGGGTTAGTTCTGTATATTTTCCTGGAGGGTACAGCTGCCTCTGTGCACCTATTAACAGCTTGTATATGGATTCTGTGAACAGTTGTGCATAGGCAGGGTTTGTTGGGACTTGAAATTTTGTCAGGTTATCACTTAGTACTAGGAAGTTAGCCTTAGAGTAGTTCCTGAATATTCCAGGGCTAACTGGGGTCCCAGATTTTATTTTTACTTCAATCACCATTTTATGGTCTAATCCTGCCAGAGAAGACATTACACTAGAGGATTAATAGTGCAGTAATTAAAATCACCCATGAATATGTTATTGGGTTGGATGGTAAGTGTTTTCAGTACATTTAAATATATAGTATGGGTTTCTTGGTTTATAGAGGGTGACCTATAGCCTGGAAGGAAGTGGGTACTGGATTTTGCCTGTGGTGATTTGAACGTGAAGCTCAACTGCATTGTCCTGTCTGACCAACCTTGAGGTATATTTATTTTTGATGTAAATCAAGACACCTCCATCTGTCCCTGTCTGTGCAGTAGCTGTTCTCAATGTATGGATGGCATTATAATTTGTCACTGTTGGTGTGCTGTCTGTAGCTTTGTCTCAGTGACCGCACAGACATCTGCATTCTCTAGGGTGAAGAAATCTTCAAGGGAGTGGAGTTTAGATTCCTAGCATTGAGCAGTAACACCTTTAGATTTTATTGGTTTTGATTTGCTATTTCGGAACTACTTTCAGTTTGGCAATGCCTAAAAAAGGCACTATGGGGGAGGACAATATTTTAATTAATATTTGAAAGCCTAGAGGGGTGAGGTACAGACCATCCCTGGCAAAGCAGCATGGCCTGTTGACCGTCTCCTTCCATACTGTCAAATATTGCACCCCCTTACAATAATACCAGAAACTAAGCCAATTATTAAAGTCAGTCATCTTTTGTCATATTGTGGCATCATCCTTGGAGAAGGTAGAATTCTGCTGAATGCTAGGCTCATACCAGCCTGGGACACATATTCTGAGAGTTCCATGATATGTCTCTTCAAGTAGCCTGTGGAGGTACCTCTCAGGTCAGTTGCACACACATGGACTGTGACTGAATCATACTGGTACTTATGGTCCAGTGAGTGCATGCATAATGCAGCGGATCCTGGCCTGTGATAAGCAAGTGACTGTGACTTTCTCCTTACTCAGCCTTATGAGAGGGACATCAGTGTATCTCAAAATGGAGTTTCCAATGATTAGAATGTTGGATTCTGTGGTGGCTTGCCTTATGGCTTAGAAGTAGAGGCTCCATGAGATTTAGCTGTATGTGGTGATGTGGGTGTTGTTTTGAAAGAGTGCATTTAGGGTTGCTGAAGGTATTTGACACTTGTGCTTCATGAAGGAGGTCTTTGGGGTTTAGGAAGGTTGCATTTAAGTGCTTTAGCATATGTGGGTCTATGTGTCTTCTTTGAATTGTGTGTGATGTGTGCAGCATTTGTACTACTGACAAGCTTATCAACATTAGGAGTACTTTTATGTCAGAGCTTTGCTTCCAGTGACATTATGTAAATACATCTCAAAAAAGCTGATATGCTATGTGATGTGAAATAATTAACTGGTTGCCAGTAAACGTGAGTCAATTTCTACACTGCGTCAGGATCCCCAAATCCACCAAGCTGGTAATGGAGATAGTGGAAATGTTCATATCCATGGCAACAGACCCTTTTTATTGATTAGACAGCTGGTTTGAGAATATAAAGTAACGTCAGGCATATCTAGTTTGCAGCTCTGGGGGGGTAGTGTTTGTCACTGAAAACTAGTTGACTTGTGTCTAACTAGGTATTTGTGAAACTTCAATGGTGCTTTTACAGGAAAAATGTCATCGCGAGGTATGTGGGGCTATACAGGGCACTACCAAACACTTGAGGGGAAACTAATAATTAGAGCCTGATGATTTATGGATAAAGTATTTAGACAGATATTATGAAGTAAGAAGTAAATTGAGCAGTACTTTACCGAAAGGAAGAAATTAGCTTGTCAAGAATGATGAAATGAGGTCAGTCACTTGAACGGCTACTGTCTGGATACTACTAGTCTCACCACAGCTTCACTCTGCTGTGATACAATGGTCCTTTTCTTCTTCTCTCACCAGAAGGAAAACAGTAGCATGAATCCCAAGATGAGAAGCAGACCACAGGCTGTTTGGTGATCCACAATCTGGTCCAAGATGGTGTTAGGGTCTGTAGGCTTGTGGCCTTTTCCTGGTAGATACCTTGACTAGCAACCAGACCAATCAGGAAGACCAAGCACAGACACTCACATCCCAACCAGAAAGAATCTGGAATCTATGCACCCTGCTCCTTCTCTCATCGGGAGCAGAATATAAGCACAAATTCCAAAGTGGCACGGTGATCAGCAGTCCCCAAGAAATAATGATCCTATGCTGCTCCACTCTCCAAAAGCAAAACAGAAGCAATAATCCTAAGATGACTGTTGCAAGACACCAGTAATTGGTGGTCTTGGAGATGGTGTTGCAGATTGTGAAGTTTAAAAAAAATCAGAACTTTGTGTGTATTATAATGTATTACAATATTTAAGTCTTTGAATGCACTGTTATCACTGTACAGAATATGTTTTACTGATAACATTGCTATCTAGAAGATTTAGGGGTTTTGCCTGGAAATGTTTACATGGATATTTTTATACCCCCAAATAGACTCCAGAGAAATTTTCCTCGGGTAGACAAATGTTGGAGGTGTGAAGGGGAAGAAAGAGGTAATTGTGAACATATTTTCTGGGAGTGCAGTGAGTTGGTAGACTTTAAGGATTCCCTGTGGGATGCACTGTCAGAGATGCTGGGTGGGCAGATTGGTCTGACTAGGGATATGATTTTTCTGAACTACGATACAGAATCGGAATTGTCTCGACCTGGTAAGGCCTTGCTGTGTCTAATAATGGTGGCTGGCAAAAAAAGCAATTACTAGAAAATGGAAATCAAAATCTAAGCCAAGTATACTGGAAGTGTTGAATATGATAGCAGATAAAACAAATGGAATTGAGATCTTTAGAAAAGGGTAGGAGCAAACTACACAGGGAAAAATGGGACTTGCGGAAACAATACATACAAGGGAAGAATGAGGCCTAAAAGGAGGCAGGACTTAAATGAGCTATGTAATGTTTGAGTGCGAAACATTTGATAGATTATAAGTGATGTATAATGTTTGCAACTGGGAGTGTGTTGGTATGGCTTGTGATGTAAAGTGCTTGCAACTAGGATTGTGTTGGTGTGGTTTTTTTTCATTTATATAAATGTATGATTGCCTATGTAGGAAGTGATGGTTATTGAAACTGTTTCTTGTTTAAAAAAGCAGGAATTGAATAATGTATGTAATATTGCTTAGGTTGTATGATATATAGCAATGCATGTAAAGTATAATGTTTGTTATGGTAATATAATTTGATTACTTTTATATGAATGTAAATTTGCCTATGTCACAAGTGATAATTCAGTAAAGGTGTTTGGAAAAACATTGCTGTCTGTATAATTTTAATAGCTTTTATTGTTTGCAACATATTTACATGTGTTTATCTTGTGCTTTGTTTTCAGTTTATTTTTTTTTCAGAAAATGCTATGGAGTTGAAGATGTGTGTAGGCTGCTAGAGGTGTGACATTCCACACCAAATAAAACTCCCCCTTAGAACAAAAAAATCTGTTTTTTTCACTCTATCTTCGTTTTCTGAGCTATTTTAACACATTAAAATCGTTTTAAGTACTTCTTACAGAATTTTAATAGTTTTTTCCACAAATGGCTGCCAATGAGGCTTGATATATCAACATGATCTTGTTTTTCTTCAGGCCTTTCTCTTTTCCATAATCCATTGTCATATAAAGTCTGCTTTGTACGAGTCATGCTAGACATAAGAAAGTACTGGTGTATTCCCATCCCATTTACAAACAGTGATATTAGTGTCAGCCACTGTCATCGGATATAACTTCTGTTACATAACTTCTGCTTTTTTCCTGGAATGAGCATCATTTATATTTATCTTTGAGCCCATGTTGCACTATACTAAGGAGTTATACAGCTGCAACTATAAAAGTACATAAATTGCAGGTCTGATCAAAGTATCATGTTTTAGTCCAAGATGAACTGATAGTCCCCTCCCACCATCCTATTTCTGAGGTGTCAAAACTGTCACTGTGCTTAGAAATCCTTGCAATTTCATATGTGATAACCTCTAGTGGAGAGGAAGGGATTCAAATTGCTCAACTAACCAGATTTTGCCTCATATTTTTAGATTGCTCCTCATAAATGTTATTTTTTTCTGACAAATCACCAAAGATTGAAGCCACCCATTAATAACATACATTTGAGTTTCGGACTTCATATCCTTAAGAAAATGCATGGTAGCATAGATCCTGTTATTCCAGCAGCTTTCTAAGTTTATAAGAACAATATTGTTCCTATTTTTGGACTTCCCCTTATTTTAGGTTTTGTTCAGATTTCTCGCATTAAGAGGTTGAGGGGATATGAAATTATTTCAGAGTAATTCTGTCTCCAGTGCCTGCAGTGGAAAGATTTTTATGTTTAGTTATATTTTTTCCTGAATGCCTTATAATTAATGTCATGTTCTTTTTTTCCCTCTTACTAAGTACATCTACAACAAAATATGACCAAATTTCTTTTCCTTAACTTTGGATAACTTTTTCAGAGGTACAAGTCTTGTACCATTATATTTTCTATCTCTTCTTGTTATTCTGCTCAAATAGTGATTTGTTATAGGAAAATCACTCTTCTACAAACATGACTCTCTGATAGTGACTCAGAAAAATTAATTCTATTTCCCAGTCCCAACAGTGGGAATATTTTCCAGGAGGTTGAATATTGTAGGAAATTCTTTATCAATAGCATTTGTTTTATAACTAATGATCTGATGCTGTCAGTCTTCACTCATTCCTTGTCTGTGGGTTCAGTTTAATATCTTGGAACCGACTCGGCCATTATTCCAGCTCGCGCCCTCCAACTCTTGAGTTTAGCTGTACCCTTAATTCTCCTTTACCTCAGATCTCATCTGCCTCTTTTAGTGCCAGACGTGTCTATCCTACCAGTTCTCGAGCAAGCTAAATCTCTTCAAATGGTGTTTTTTTCCTGAAAACTCTCTGTTTGTGATTTCTTGTTCCTTTTTTTTACCCAGCTTCTTGATTGCCACTTTCCTTTTCCTTAACACGAGCAGTCTCTCTCATACCATTGTTGGTATTTCTCCTTCTTTCCCTTTACCGTTAAGGTAATTTCTTTGTACCATCGTTGGTTCCCTTCTGCTCTTTCTTTCTCCTTTACCGTTAGGTAAAACATTTGTACCATTGTTGGTATGATTTTTTTCTGTCTGTTAAAAAAAAAAAAAAAAAAAAAAATGTAAAACTTTAAACTTCCCTTCTTTCTGTGTTTTTTTTTTTTTTTTGTTATGCTTCCTCTGTTATGGTTGAAAAACCTAGAGGTACTTCTGGTTTCAAGAGATGCCAGAAATGTGATCACAAGCTTCCTAACTCTGACGGGCACTCTTTATGTATCTATTGTTTGGACCCAGTGCACCTTCAAAAAGACAGTGCCATCTGTCATGGCTTCAGTCACTGGGTCTGCATAGAGAGAAAAAATAAGCTTATTCTTAAAGGCCTTATTAAATCCAGTTTTGACGAGGCTATATCTGGTTCTGCCAAATCAAAAACAGATGTTTGCTCCCCTTCTTCTTCTTCTTCTTAATCCAACCATGAATGATCTAAGAAAAGGAAGAGCTCAGTGCTGACAGTATCATTGACACCACCAACCAGAATGGTTAAGACTTCCCTGGTTCCCAAAGTTTTTGTTGGAACCGACTGGGAAACTGACTCCACCATTGGTGCCATCAGTGCTTAACTCTGCACTGACAGTTTCCACACCCACTACTGTTTGGACCATACAACCTCAGAACCTTCTATTTCCTCCATTCCAGCAACTTCAGAACTGCAGGAATTCTCATTTAAGGACAGACCACATACAAACTATTCACCATCAGTAGACCCTTTTGCTGACTGACCATCAAGTCCCTTCTTGGAGAAACCCCAGTTCCCGTTTGTCTGTTTGGTCCATTCCACCAAGATATTCTGAGGCTGGTGGACCAAGTCCTGGTAGCGAGGGGATTAACCACTTCCATGATTCCTAGCCTATCTGGCTCTGGAATTTTACTTATCTCTACACCAGTTATTGTTCCTCCTCTGACTCCGTTTGAGCCACTGGAGTTCCCGGTGCTGACAGTTCTGGCTTTGACTGTCTCAGTGCCTGTCATAGTTACTTCTCCAGCACCAATAACTGCCTTGAGCTCTTTGGTTCTGTCAGAACTGGACACCACCTGGGGTCACAGATTTATTGCCGGTTCTGGGGAGTGTGTTTTCACTCCGTTGGTGTTGGAGCCATCCATGCTCCTCTGGGCTTTGGCACACATTAGCTCAGCACTAGCTTCAGCTTTAGAGGCAGCCTCCTTGGAGTGGGATGGGACCGTGGTTCCAAAGGACTCTATTTCAGTTCCAGGCTTCCATTTCTCTATGGGGGGGCGCCTTCCAGGCCATGGAGAAGACCTTGTCTACTGTGGGCTTACAGTCAATACCACTTTCGTCAGACAAACAACCCTGCCCTACCCCTTGCTCAGAGCTTCCTCCAGGCTTTGCCCTGGGACAGTGGGCACAGAAGCCCAGGATCTAACCATGGTGGTCATGTCCTCTTCAGACACCTATCCAGCCCATCCCACCAAGGAGGTACCACTGAAGAGGAAGTGCAAGAGGAAGCACTTAGACTCCACTGAAGAGTCTTGCACAGAAGATACCAATTTCAATGAAGGGGAAGGTTCCCCAAAGTCACCCCCATAAGATGTCTCCTTTGGAGACATTCTAGAGATCCTCAAACAGAGGGTTGGCTGGACTTCTATTCCTGACAGTAATCTGTATACCTAGAGGCTTTTCATACCTGAACCTCTTGGATCTCTCCACCTGGTGACAATCTGATTAAATTGATTGCACAGTAGGCTTAGAAGATACCCAATTCCATCGAGTCAATTCCTGAGACCAGACCGCATTTTATCAGCTCCTCAGGATCAACAGCACTGGGCTAAAGAGATACCAGTAGATGCCATGGTGGTAGTGGCAGCCACCAAAAAGGAACTTGCTGATGAAAATCCTACTATCCATCCTCCTAATAAAGAGTCTAGGACTATGGATAGATTTGAGAAGCATGTACAGGATCCCTCGACCTTTGCATTCAGGTCTTTGAACTATATAGCACATTTCATGACACTTCAGTGAGATCTGATAAAGGACCTATCAGATACTCTGACAGGACTAGTAGCTGAGGAGGTTGAGGACAATGTAGCTTCTCAGCTAGCAGCCCTTTATTTGATGTGCAACTCATCCATGAGGCTTATTGTGCATGCAGCCAAAGGGACGATGAGGACAACAGGTTCTGGCATAGCCATGAGGAGACACACCTGGATGCACTTATGTGAATTTGTGGAGCCATTCAAGTCTTCTTTTGTCAATACTCCTTTTGACGGAATATCTGTATTTGGCCGCAAAGTTAGAGAGACTCTTGCCAGATGGGAGAAGGATGGAAAGACCCTTTCTGCCATGGGCATATGGTTTTCTACTCAAAGGTATTACTCTAGGAACCAGAGAAGTGGGAAGCTATGGTTCAAAAAGTCCCAAGGAACTATCCATGACTCACATGGTAACAACTCCCCCCTAGGGCACAGGGGGTAGTTACAATGGAAGACGTCGTGCTAGAGGCAGAGGTGGCCTGCAAAATCAGGGTTCCAGGGATTCTTTCCCTGGTAACTCCTATCCTCACTCCTGAATGAAGGCCCAATTGCTGTCCTCTGAAGGCAGTTGGGGATGATTATCCCTGCAACCTACCTGCCTAGCTAAAGATAACAATGGACAATTGGGTGCAGAGGATTATAACCAGAGGTTACAATATCCCATTTTCACAAAGACCCAGACAGTTGAAAAGAATCCCAGACATTCCTCCCAGTCACAGGAATGCAACAGTCTTAGAAATTCAAAAACTGCTTGACAAGAGAGTCATCCAAGCAGTCCCACCAGACCAAGTAGTATCTGGAGTTTACTCAAGATTTTTTCAGTACCAAAGAAAACAGGGAACTGGAGACCAATTCTGGATCTCGAGTGTATTGAAAAAGTCAGTTCAATAAACCAAATTCCTGATGGTTGCAGTTCAGTTTATACTTTCGTTCTTAGGAAAAGACGATTGGATGTGCTCAATAGACCTTCAGGATGCGTATTATCACATAAACGTGGACAAGCGATCCAGAAGATTCATGCACTTCCAGCTGAAAGCCAGTTATTATCAGTTCAGAGCCGTGCCCTTTGGTCTCACCGCAGCCCCCAGGGTGTTCACCAAATGCATGGCAGTGGTAGCAGCTCACTTCAGACTGCAAGGATACCACATGTTTCTATACCTAGATGACTGGCTCATTACTGCTCCCACCAGGCATCTACTGTTACAGGCAAGAAGCTACGTTCTGTTCCTCACAAGGAATCAATATAAAGAACAAAAAATCCCATCTACAACCTACACAGCAGTTAGAGTTCATAGGAGTGATGCTAAACACAAACACTGGCATTACTTCTCTTCCTCCAGAAAGACTTCAAAGAAAAAAATTGCAAGTCAGTCAGATTATTCGCAGCAAAAAGGTGACTGAAAGACTACTGCTGCAAACTCTAGGATCAGTGTCGGCCTCCATCACTTTAGCCCCCCTTGTGAGATATCACATGCAGATTCTTCAATGGCTTTTGGCTTCCCAGTGGTCCTTACTAAATCAACCTATGTCCCATCTGGTAATGATCACCAATTTATACAAGAAAGACCTGAACTGGTGGCATCACTCCAACGAAATTTTGTTAGGCAGACTCTTTGCCCCTCCTCAACACCAAGCCATAGTGACCATGGACGCATTCCAGATAGGGTGGGGAGGGGCATTATCTGGGAAAGACAGTCCAAGGCACTTGGTCCCAGCTGGAGGCCAATTTGCACATCAGTGTTCTAGAGATGAGGATAGTGCTCTTAGTATTGGGAGGATTCCAAGAAACACTTCCCTTGGGAACATTTAGGATTCAAATGGACAACATGTCAGTAGTCTGGTACATCAACAAGCAAGGGGGAACCAGATTTTACCCTCTTTGTCGATAAGCACTCAGGGTATGGCAATGGGCGATTTCATCAGACCGCTTTCTCATTGCAACACACATTCCGGGGAGCTCCAGTGTGATTGTGGACAAATTGAGCAGGGGCATTCTAATGCCTCATGAGTAGTCTCTCAATCCTTTAGTGGTGGAAAAATATATTCAGCCAATGGGGCCAGCCCTGCCGTGATCTCTTTGCTTCCCCCCTGAACAACAAGTGCAGCAGCTACTTTGCCCTGATTCCCGCTCCAGGGGAATCACTGAAAGATGCTCTCCTTCACTGTCGCCCCCCCCCCCCTGTCTATTGTATGCCTTTCCCCAATTCCTCTCATATCCCAGTTTCTAAAGGAAGCCATCAGGTTGACAAACAGGATAATTCTCATTGCCCCATTCTGGCCTTGACAGATATTTTTCCCTTTCTTTGGCCTCATCTAATTCAGAAGCCTTGGACACTGGACCCAGCTCCAGACCTATTGTCCAATCCAGATGGACTAGTTCATCTGAATCTTCAAAATCTCAAGTTCAGTGTGTGGCTTCTCCCATTCCACTGATTGCCAGGCATTCTATTCTCACTTCCCTAGTGCAATGGATTGTTCTAGCCTCCCACAAACCTTCAACTAGAGAATAGCAGTTCAGCAAGTGGCAAAGATTTTCAAAATGTGCTACAGAGAGTAACCTCAATCCATATTCTGCACCAGTTGATCGGGTCCTGGAGTTTTTGGCATTGCTTTTTGAAGCAGGAGCATCTTCCTCAACCATACGAGTGCATCTAGCTGCAATTTCAAATTTTCATTATGGTCTAAATGAGACAACTCTAATGTCCCACAAAGGTTGTAAAGCTTTTCTGAAAGGAACTTTAATGGCCAGACTCCCATACAAAGACCCTTCTGACCCTTGGGACTTGAATCTGGTACTACAGTCTCTAATTAAGTGCCCATTTGAAACATCCACAAATTGAGATTTGAAGTATTTATCCTGAAAAAACTTATTTTTTTATTGCTATTACTTATGCTAGGAGGATATCTGAGCTACAAGCCTTATCTTGCAAACCTCCTTACCTAATTTTCCATAAAGACAGCGTCTCCTTGCACACAAACCCTTCTTTTCTACCAAAGAAAGTGTCCAAAACCAATATCAACCAAACTATACAATTTCCAGTTTTCTTCTCCAACTTCTGAAACAAAGGTGAATGTAACTGTATTTACTAGATGTGCATAGACAATTGCATTTTTACCTTCACAGAGCAAAAGAAATCAGAAAATCTGACCAGTGTGTTTCATTCTGTTCTGCTACTATGAGCAAACAAGCTTCTAAGGTTACTCTAGATGAATGGTTTAAGGACTGTATAACTTTCGTTTATAACAAAAGGAAAGTGCAGCTACCAGGACCTATTAAAGCACATTCGAAGTGCGGGAAGTGCCTTCTGTGTGGAGTCTGCATGTCCTCCCCGCTGTTGGATGGGCGTTTGAAAGACATACGTAAATGGGCATGCCTGCGTTGAAGGTTGGACATCGAGCTGGCACCTCGGCGTTCATGAAAATCTACTGCCAATCATTAGCGGACCGGAGTTCTGCTGTGGTGACCCTTAACCAGGAAAAGCCGAAAGACAAACAACAACAACTACGAGGGCAATAGCCGCTTATGCAGTCTTTCATTCCAGAGCTTCTATAGATGATATATATGCAGCAGCTACCTGGGCATCCCTGCATACCTTTGTTACTCCTTACAAGCTGGATCTGGTCTCTAGGAGACGAGCATCATTTGGCTTGATGGTGTTCAGGAATATTCTTCCATGAGACCTCCCATGATTTAGGTAGCTGGGGACTCTGTCCCACAGTCAAGGATTAAGTGAAGATTGACAACATCAGATAAAGAAGTTATGTCTTACCATAACATTCCATCTGTGTTGTTGATCTTCACTAATCCTTGACATACCCACCCTCCTTCCCCCAGCCCTTCAATTTCTTGGTAAAATTGATCTCTATGAAAAGATTAACTTTCCTTTTTAAGAATACAGATATGGTCTCTGGTCTATTTCCTGTTTGTCACTATTCTATGCAGACTTAATCTGAGGTAATCCTTTGAGGAGTATTATGGGTAGATCTAAGTGTGATGACCCACCAATGGACCAGTAATCAAGAAGTCTCAATCCTCACCACTGGCACCAGTGGGGGACTTACACTGGGAGGCTGACACGTACACACACAGTATTACCAGATGCAGCTCTTTGCATCAAGTGCCATTTCCCTTAAGAGCACACAGAGACCAGTCAGTCTGGGGCTGGTTTCTCCCTCCCTCCTTCTCCAGATCCCCATTAAGACTCCCCAATAGCACAGTTATAGAGTTGAGTCCTTAGCCAGGGTTCCAAGCCAAGTCCTTCAACACTCTGACCAACCAGTGCTTTGTGTCCCTGCCCAAGTAGCTGACACACATACTGTTGGAGATTTGTTTTATACACACACACACACACACACACGCGCACACACACACACACACACACACACACACACACACACACACACACACACACACACACACCGCCCTGGGAAAGGCTAGCACAGGTTTACTAGCTCTGCCCCTTTCTGCCCAGACTATAAGGTAGTTATCAATGCCACCAGAACCCCTTATCAGCTACATTAAGGCCTGAACAAAAGCTGCCCAATCTTCCTATGTAGTGTTACTATTAATTCAAATGGTAGTTTGATCAGGTCTATATTAGAACACCGAACTTTCAAAATTTCAAGTGTTCTAATATCGAACCCTATTAATAGAAAATTTAAAACATCGAACATACAGAACAGCGATTTTTTTCCTAGGGAAAAAAAATGCTGTTCCAAAACACACACAACACAAGCACACCAAATAAACAGCAATCCACGCACACACCTAAACTCTTACACCTAACCCTACACTAAATTATACATACACCACTAACTATCCACTTACCTTAAAACAAACCTTAACCCTAAGGTCCGTCACTATCGCACAGTCACCTCACCCGTGCCCTAACTCACCTACCCCGCCCTTACCCTCACTTCCACACAATCGCACACTGAACCCGACCCCTAACTTTCCACCACAGCACTGAAAATACTGAAGCAACAGAAACGGGCAACCGAATTCTTTCCCTAAGAAAAAATTAGTTTTTCTGTTTCTTCAATATTTTCAGTGTTCGCTTCGTTTGAAAGTCCGGTGTTCTAATATAGACCCGTTTGATCAACAGCAAGGCTGTTAGGAGTGGCCCACAGAGTCACCAAGTAAATATGCAAGTACTTTCAGAACTTAAATGTCTCCAGACAGATCAGCCACAAAGAAAGGCTTAAATATATTTAATAATAAAAAATTACAATACTAAATATATATTTACAATGACATCAGAGTTCAAAATCACAGAAAATATTTAAACAGCATTGCAGGACAGTCTCAAGTAAAGAAAAACATCTAAATTAAACTTTGCTATATTCCTGGCTATATCTAAGAGAATTACTATAACCAAGAAACTTACTCAGAGCAAAGGAGATGCGTAGTGAGTGGATCCTGTCGGGTCCAAGACAGAATACAGAATGCTGTCTGTCACTAAACGACTTCCCAAATTAATATCTCAAATATTACTGCTGGGATAGCTTGCAGAATGACATAATTTCTTGTTATCTGACTCCTAGTTCCCAGGCTCAAAACAACCACTGATGGCAGCTGGTAGCATTTAGCATATTCCTGTAAAAATACATAGGCAAGGGCTTTTCTTCAGATATTTGGCTAAGGCTGGAAGTCATAAAACAATAAAACATTTCCAAGACAATACAGAAAACCTCTCAGCACAGACTCTTTCTCTCCTTGCTGCCATAAAGTAATTTAATTTCATCTGTTTTTCTGAAGTTAGCCTCCTGTATTCCAGTTCTGCTGTTAAAATATATACATTTAAACAGTTACAATAGTGCATTTCTGTTCTTTTCTAGTAGGGTATACTCTGGATCCATTTTAAATACAAGCATATTGCAAATACTCTTTTCAACACAACTTTGTACAAACAAGTCTGATATACACATAACATACAATTCGAATACAGTTATAACACAAGTATCTTATATAAATCATGTTGATATTCACAAATGACATATAATTATTTACAAAATTCAAGATAGCTGTGCTGGTAGTATCCCCTTTGTCACACTTCTTCCCCCCTTGAAGACTCGAGTTAGTTTTTCAAGTGACCCTTCAGAAACGTTGCTTGAGCGGGATGAGCCTATCTGGGAATATACTTTCCCCATTCCCGGTCTTGAAATCCCAGCTGCTTTTGAATTGCTGACCCCAGTACAGTGTTGCACTGCCATGTCATATGCCTGCAATCCTAAGGTCCACCATAGTAATTTGGGATTTTGCTGGCTGGCTCCCTGTTGCCAAGGATCTCTCTCAGTCTTCACCTGCCTTCTACTGCAAATACTTTGCACAAGGGCCTCCCTGTTATGGTAAGGTTTCATGATGTTAACATGGTACAGCTTGTGCCCCTGCCTCCTGGCTGAGTTCTACCATGAAGTTAACATCACTGACCTTCCTTACCACTTTGAAGAGTCCCTTCCAACCTGCCTGCAGCTTGTTGTGTCTGACAGGAATGAGAACCATAACCTGCTGCCCTACAGCATACTCTCTAGGCTGAGCATTCCTGTCATACAAGACCTTTTTCTGATGTTGGGCTTCTGCCAGGTTCTCCTGGGCCAAGCCCATGAGTTCCCTGAGCCTTTTCCTGAGGTTTAGGACATATGCCACAACAGACTCCTTGTGGGATTCACACACACCCTCCCACTCATCATGAATCAAATCTAGAGGTCCCCTCACCATATGCCCATACAGCGACTCAAAGATTGAAAAACCTGTGGATTCCTGGGGACCCTCTCTGTAAGCAAACAACAGATGGGGCAAATATCTGATATCTGTTCCACTCCCTCTTAAATTGGTCTGTAAATGACTGTAGGATGGTCTTTAGTGTAGAGTTAATCTCTCAACAAGACCATTAGTCTGGGGATGGTAGAGGTGTTTTTTTAAGTGCTTCACCCCACACTGCTTGCACAGACAAGCCAGCAGGTCTGACATGAAATCGGCACCTATGTCAGTCAGCATTTCTTTTGAGAAACCTACCCTGAAGAAAATCTCTAACAAAGCATTTGCCACCTTTTCTGCCTCGATGGGGGACAGGGCACCACTTCAAGGTATCTGGTAGCATAACACGACAGTCCCAGTATGACCAAAATTAAGTTTCATTCCAAAATAATTAAAGCACTCTAGCCCTTCGGCTTAACATAAGCCTTCAAAGAGTGATTTCAGTATTAACAAACCCTTCTTTTTATACCCCCACTGTTGCCAATTAAACAATTAAACAAAATAATTTAACAGTTATACGTTTAAAACACTTCAAGTACTTAAAAAAACTGTCTGGCAGCATAGTCTACTACCAATAGGCTATGCTTCTTCCCTGTGGAACTTGGGGTACTCAGAGGCCCCACAATATCCATAGCTACCCTCAGAAATGGCTCCTCAATCACAGGCAAAGGCAGCAAAGGAGCTTGGACCTTGTTTCCTGCCTTGTCTACCTTTTGGCACTGCTCACAGGTCCTGCAGTACCCTGTTACATTCCTGGAAATCCCAGGCCAATAAAAGTCCTGTATAATAATTCTATTGGTATGCTTTATGCCCATGTGACCTGCAAAGGGAATGTCATTGGCTATGGCTAGAAGTGCCAGATGGTAGGGTCTGGACACTACCAACTGCTGTATTCTCTAACCCTCTAGCCCTCCTTTAAGGGGTCCATTCTCTATACAGTAACCTTTTGTCCCATTATACAGATTCCCCTTTTCCTTGACAATCAGGTGCGTCACTGGCTACCTCCCTCAGGCCTTGTAATGTAGGGTCTGAGAGCTGAGGCTGTATCAACTCTCTCTTGGTAGCCCTTCCCAGCTCCCCTTCCACAGAAAGTCTGGTATTCTTTGACAGTGGTGCCTCACTGTCAGCCTGGGTGCTACTACTCACCTCTGCCCTTGCAGTCACTCTGTCCAAGGGAACATCAGTACCCTCAAACAGCTGTGGCTTACCTTCAGTCTCACTGCTACAGGGTATCCCCCCCCCTAAAAATCAGCCACCTCACCAGTCCTGGCTTCAAGTATGCAGTCTGTCTGAGTGGGGGGCCAGGCTACCAGACCCACATGCTTGTCTCCAAGCCTGACTGCATGTAACTGCATGCACACAAGGTACTGCATAATCAAAATCATTCCCTAGCAGGACATCTGCAGGGGATATCCTCAAATACACCTACTTACTTGCTTCCTTTTCCACCCTCCCAGTCAAGGTGAACCCTAGCCAAAGGTATTTGGAATGGGGTTCCTTTTAAAGCTCTGACTGAAGTAGGCTGCCAAGCAAGTAGTTCTCCTATTTACCCATTGCAGGCTTCACAACAGTTAGGTCAGAGGCTGTCTCTCTCTTAGCAGTGGCCTGTTTTCCCTCTATTAAGATAGAATATAACCTGTTGTGGTACTTTGGAACCCTTGTTGTCTCCAGACATCTTACTGCTGGCATTCTGTCATTCCCACTTATTGGGTCTTAACCTTTTGTTCACCACCTTGCCTTTGTGGGCATCTATATGCTACATGGCCTGCTGGTTAAATTTAAAACATTTAACCCTTGATCCTGGCCATGTATCTGAACTTGTGGCTTCCCCTGCTACTGGCAGACTCTGTTGGGGCAGTTTAGTCTGCCCACCATGGGTTACCTTTCCTGTGCAGTGATGCCCTGCTTGCTAGGTATAGGTCTCCTTTTTCCCCCAACTCATCTGCGGTATAACATTGCCTATCTGCCAGCCAGATTCTCATGTCCTCAGGCAAAGTGCTAAGGGCTTGTTTCCTTACTAAAAAGTCTGCCAGCCCTTCAAAAGTGGTGTCCAGACACTCACTCACCCATCTATGAAAATAAGTGCTTAACTCAGCAATATATTCTCACACATTTTCATCTGCCTTGCGTCTATGCTCAAGAAACTTTTTCCTATAAGCTTCAGGTGTTAACTTAAAACACTCCAATTAACAATTTTTAACAGTATTGTAATTTGGGCAGTCAGTATCAGGTAATTTAGAAATAGCAAATCTGATGTTGTAAATCTTTGTTTATTCATTACCATTAGGACCTCGGTTCTGTCCTCAGAACCGATATGGCTGTTTCCAAGCTCGCGCCAGCCAAAAACTCTCAGCTAAGACCTACCCATAATGCCCCTCCCCTTATTACTCCAGATCTCATTTGCTGCATTCCTAGTCAGACGTGCTAGCCATCTCTCTCAAAGCTAAGAAGAAAATTAATTTTAAGACAGTTTCTCTTCAAAGTTATTTAATTTTTAGTCGTTAGCTTTTTCTCACTGTTGCCTATAACCTAAGCCTATTTCCTACCCTTTTCCTTGGTAATTTAATTTTTTACCTTAATTGGTACTTTCCCTCTCTCCTGTCTTTGAAAGGCCTTTCCTTTTTACTAGTGGTATTTTTTTTTTTTAAATAACATCATTGGTATTTTCTCCCTTAATTTTTCTATAGGATAGCCTTGTTGCCTTACTATGTCAGACAAAGCTAAGTTGGGATTTAAACAGTTTGACAAGTGTGGATGTAAGATGCCTAACTCAGATACACATGTTCGTTGTGTCTACTGTTTGGGTGTGGATCATATTAAAGCTGACTGTGGCATTTGTGCTAGTTTTAGTAACTGTACACTAGCAGAATGTAAAAATAAACTTATCTTAAAAAAATCACCTTTTTCAGAGGCTCTATCTGGGTCAGAGGTCTCACCTCCTCCAGAGACCAAAAAACATATGGAAAAATGGATTACTCAAGACACCTTTTTCAGAGGCTCTATCTGGGTCAGAGGTCTCACCCCCTCCAAAGACCAAAAAACATAAGGAAAAACGGATTACTCAAGACACCTTTTTCGGAGGCTCTATTTGGGTCGGAGGTCTCACCCCCTCCAAAGACCAAAAAACATAAGGAAAAAATGGATTACTCAAGACACCTTTTTCAGAGGCTCTATCTGGGTTGGAGGTCTCACCCTGTCCAAAAAATAAAAAGAAATAAGAGAAAATGGAGTCACTCGGTCCTGCATCTCTATCAGTTACAGAACCGAGTTGGCTCTGTGCTTTGCTGCACCCTTGGTGCAGACCTCTTCGGCACCAGGCTCTGTGTCTTCTCCATTGGTGCCATCCATGATATTCACTCCTATTTCAGTTCTGACCTCGGCACCACTGACATCGGAGCCATCACTGGATCCGACATTGGCTCCGATGACTGTACCTGCTTTGGCATCATCCCCAGCCATGGTACCGACAGTTTCTTTGGCTCCATCGGCTCCAAAACTCGAATACTTTCCAAGGACAAGATATTTCCACTCCGGTGCATATTGTCTCCGTTCCGCTAGCAGTGATTTCCCTGTCGGCACCATTCACCCTTGCTGCATCAGCTCCTGTGGAACTGATGCTCTCCCGAAGCAGTGCTTGGACCATCCATACCTTGGTACCTAGCCCTGCGCCTATTTTCTCGCTGGCACCATCTATGTCCATGGCTCCAACAGCTTCCATTTCTCTCAGAGCTCCTCACCTGGAAGTGGGCTCCTCACGGCGAGGTGTGACCCCGGTTCCGAGGATGTCTCTCCTGGTTCTGGACTCCCATCCCTCCTCAGGTGGGCCTGCTGTACAAGTAGTGGACTTGCAGTCAGCTCCAATGACATCAGTATCAGAATCCTACCCTAGCATACGCCTCTCCCAAACCTCTATTTCAGGACCCTGGGCATGGAAGTCACAAAAACCCTCTTTGAAGGGAACCCCTTCTCCGGAGTCCTCCTCAGAAGATCCCACTGGGGAGCCACCCAGGAAGAAACAGTGCAAGAGGAAACACCTTGCTTTACCAGAGGAATCTATCACCGAAGACACTGATTGTGATGAGGGGGAAGGGTCCCCGCGGTCTTCCCCAGATGATATCTCATTCGGAGATATTCTCGATATCCTCATGTAGCAGAGAGACTGGAAGTCCTATAACCCTTCTTCTGAGGAATCGGTGTTCCTGGAGGCCTTCCATGCCCGGCCATCTACTTCCTGGGTGACTCCACCAGCAGATGACCTTGTTAAAATCATTGTGCATCCTGCCTGGAAGCCCTGGACAATGTAGAACCTGTCCCTCAGAGGCCAGACAAAAAATGTTATCTAAACCTGAAGACCAGCCCCACTGGTCCTAGCAGTTGACAGTTGATTCTATGGTTGTGGCTGCGGCCTCCAAGAGGGAACTGGCAGAAGATAGTTCCACCATCCATCATCCAAAAAGAGAGTCCCGGACCATGGACAGACTAGGGAAATGGACCTATGCTTCAGCGATATCCGCCATTTGGTCGCTGATCTATCTGGCACACTTTCCTCACCTCCAAAGAGACCTAATTTCTGAAATGTCTCCCTCTTTGGTGGGGTACTGCCTGATGAGGTGCATGATATTGTTGCCTCACAGCTAACTACCCTTGAATTCATCTTGAACTCCTCAATGCATTTGATATCTCACTCCACCGAGGGGGCCGCTCAAGCTACCGCATCAGCTGTTGTCATGAGACATAATGCTTGGATGCAGTTGTGTGACTTCGCAGACCCATTTAAATCTCCCTTAGTCAATGCGCCTGTCTACAAATCTGCACTTTTTGGACCCAAAGTATGAAACACACGTACACGTAGTGAGAAAGACAGAAAGACCTTACCTGCTGTGACCCAAGAGGTCCTACTCCAAGAATCAGAAGGGAGGAAAAATGTGGTTCAGGAAACGTGACACTCATGGTGAACAATCCTCCTGGGGCAGAGGGGGCAACTCATATGGAAGATGTCCCTTTCGGGGTAGAGGGGGTCTGCGTAACCAGGGTGCTAGATATTCTTTCTCTGGCAGACCCTACCAGCATTCCTGAGCAATGGCCTGATTGCTTTACTCTGGAAGCAGTCGGGGGTCATTTTTCTCTGCATCTACCAGCCTCGCATCTTATTACTCCCGATGTTTAGGTGCAGAGTATAATATCTAGAGGCTACCAAATACCATTTGATTTAACTCCTATCCCTGATGTGCCACCCAATCAGAGGGAATTAGCAACCTTAGAAATAGAAAAGCTGCTAAGGAAAAGAGTCATCCAACCAGTACCACCAGACCGGATCCAGGTTTTACTCGAGGTTCTTTTTAGTGCCAAAAAAGACAGGGGACTAGAGACCAAACCTGGATCTCAGCCTATTAAACAAATTTATCAAACTTCAAAATTTCCAGATGGTCATGATACAGTCTATTCTTCCCTTCCTAGGGAGGGATAACTGGATGTACTCTATAGACCTTCCAAGATGCATACTACCACATAAAGATGGATTACCGCTCCCGGAGGTTTCTCCGCTCCTGGCTGGGAGCCAATCACTACCAGTTCAGGGCACTGGCATTCGGTCTCTCGACAGCCCCTCGAGTGTTCATCAAGTGTATGGCAATTGTGGTAGCTCATCTTCGACTACAAGGATTTCAGGTGTTTCCCTGTCTAGATGATTGGCTCCTTACTGCTCCTACCAGGAATCTTCTTACACTCAAGGTCTCACTCTCCACTTGGGGATTACAATCAACAAGGACAAATCTCAATGTCTCCAACGAAGACACTGGAATTCATCGGAGCAGTCTTTAACACAACATCCTGTCAAGCTTCTCTCCCCCCTCACAGGTTTTCGAACATAACACACCAAATCCAAGACCACCTTCTCAGACCTATGTACCAGCACATCTTGTACTGCAACTCTTAGGCTCCATGGCGGCTGCCATTACGTTGGTACCACTGGCGAGACTGCACATGAGAATCCTACAGTGACTCCTTTCTGCACAATGGTTGTTGCTAATTTATCCACTTGACCACATGTTACGACTTTCAAACTGTTGCAAGGAAGAAATGTTATGGTGGATGAACCCACAAACAAATCTTTGTTGTCGACCATTCTGTCTTCCCCAGCCCACAGCCATGGTAACCACAGATGCTTCCCTGTTATGGTGGGGGGGAGCATTTCCAGGGAAAGACTGTCCAAGGCACCTGGTCTCCCATGGAGGCCAATTTGCACATAAATGTCCCGGAACTGGGGCAGTAGTTCTAGCATTGCAAGCGTTCCATGCTTCCCTACCCTCTGGAACATTACAATTCAGTCAGACAACATGTCAGTCATCTGGTATATCAACAAGCAAGGTGGAACCAGGTCTTACCCCCTGTGTCAGGAAGTCATGAGGATTTGGCACTGGGTGATAGCTACCAATCGCTTCCTTACAGCAACACACATTCCTGGGAGTTCCAATCTTATTGCGGACAATCTGAGCAGGAACATCCAGATGCCTCACCAGTGGTTATTCAGCCCTGTAACAGCAGATAGGATCTTCCAACACTGGGGCAAGCCTTGTTGCGACCTGTTTGCTTCTCCCCAAACTACAAATGCAGAAGCTACTTTGCCCTGATCTCCCCCTCAGGGGGAACCAACGAGGGATGCTCTAATGCACAATTGGCCACCGGGTCTTCCCTATGACCTCATCTGATTCACAATCCGTGGATCCTGGATCATTCCCAAGACCTGTTATCTCATCCTCCGGGACTGATTCATCTGAACTTGCACAGTCTCAAGCTCACAGTTTGGTTCCTTCACTTCCAGTGATTGCCAGGCTGCTTGACATCCCATCTCCTGTTCATGAAATTCTTTTGGCTTCACACAAACTTTCCACTAGGAAAGTTTATTCTAGTAAATGGACTAGGTACTCTATTTGGGCCAAAGATCAGAACTTAGACCCTTTCTCTATGCCTGTTCAAAAGATCCTACAATACCTGACTACTGTTTTGCATGTAGGCGCCTCAGCTTTGACGATCACTGTACATTTAGCAGCTATCGCCAATTTTCATAATGATCTTGCTAATTCTTCAATTATGTCACACCACCTATGCAAGACCTTTTTGAAAGGAGTATTACATGTTAAACCACTGGTCAAGCCTCTCTTAGAACCCTGGGACTTAACTTTGGTACTTCAGTCTCTCACAGGTTCTCCTTTCGAGCCTTTTAATTCATGTGATTTGCAATTTTTGTCATGGAAAACTTTACTTTGAGTAGCACTTACCTCAGCAGGAAGAGTATCTGAGCTGCAGGCTTTGAGTGTCAAGAGTCCTTACTTGATCTTCCACATGGATAGGGTGTCCCTTCTTTCTTGCCCAAGGTAATTTCTGGCTTTTCCATTAACCAATCTAGTGACCTGCCGGTTTTCTTCCCTCAGCATTCTAACAGAGGGAAGTACCTTTTGCACACCCTTGATGTGCATCGGCAGCTTTGTTGTTATTTGGACAGGACTAAATCTTTCAGGAAAACAGATCAATTGTTTGTGGCCTTTGCAGGACCCAGATTGGGTAAACCTGTTTCCAAAGTGACTTTATCCTCCTGGCTTAGAAACGTCATTACCTTTATCTACCAGCAGAATAAGCTATCCTTACCTTCCAGAATAAAGGCTCATTCTACCAGATCTATGACTACTTCTATAGCATTTAATTCCAGAGCCTCTATGGATGATATCTGCACAGCAGCCACTTGGGCAAGACATCATACCTTTATATCTCATTAAAAATTGGATTTGGCCTCCAGAGGACGAGCATCTTTTGGTTCTATGGTGCTCAGAAATATCCTTCCTTAGGAACACCCAAGACTCAAGTAGCTGGGGACTCTGTCCTAATGGTAATAAATAAACAAAGATTTACAACATCAGATAAAGAAGTTATGTCTTACCATAACGTTCCATCTGTGTTGTAGATATCTGTTCATTCATTACTTCCTGCCCTCCTTCCCCCTGTCTGGACTCCTGGCGGACTTTAGGAACTCCTGGTTAGGGTATTTGCTCAGACAGAGCCTCCTACTATTTCTTCTATTACTACATCTATTATCTAAGGGTGGGCAAACTTGATCTGAAGTAACTAGGAGAGGGGCATTATGGTAGGTCCTAGCTGAGAGTTTTTGGCTGGCGCGAGCTTGGAAACGGCCGTATCGGTTCTGAGGAAAAGAACCGAGGTCCTAATGGTAATGAATGAACAAAAGATCTACAACACAGATGGAACATTATGGTAAGACATAACTTCTTTTTACAGCTTTACCATGGAGTAAGGGGGTCAGGAACCATACCTAAAGCCCTTGGCTAACATTATATTGTTTACATACCCTTTCAAACATATGAATAAAACTATCAAAATTATCACCCTCTGTAAGTTGTGGAAGACATTTACTGACCTTTGTTGCTTCTGGGTTCAGTTATTCCTTTTCCCATAACCTCCATGACCCTGGTGAAGAGTCAGCATCTCCTTTTCATGGTGCCTCTGCCTCTCATTTTCCTCAGCTTCCAGATGCCTCAGTCTCTCTGATTCAAATTCCATTTGCCTTCAAATATTGCAGACTGTCTGCTGATTCTGTTTCCAAACGTTTGGCCCCTAGTTCAAATCTCTAACTCCAGACAGATTTTTAAGTCCTCTGAGGCAAAATTGAACTATCCATTTTCTGAGAGTTGGACATCCCCAAGGCCAGTCTGGTTGTCCTCCGAGTTGCTGGTCTGTGATGCAGGTGTGACTAAGGCCCCAATCATTTCTGCTTTAGTCAGGTTGGCATACACCAATCCTCTGTCTTGCCACATTTCACCCAAGAGGCTCCTTGTTAGCTTGTCATAATCCTCTGCTGACATCCTTGTCTGCTCTCTCTGACTAACTAAGCTAACAAAAAATAAAACTATTGTGATATGAAACTCTGAATGTTCACAGTGTGGTTGTTTTGTGAATACAAACACCTTCCTTTAGTGACCATTGTTTACAGGCTACAGAAATTCAACATTCACACCATTAAATCCTAATATGTGATGTGGTGATCCCACCACTACCAGCCAATAAATGAGACTACCCACCACTGGACCAGTAATCAGTGAACCACAATTCTCACCACTGACACCAGTAGGGAATGTACAGTGGGAGGATGACAAGCACACACACAGTATTACCAGATGCAGCTCTCTTCATCAAGTGCCATTTCCCTTAAGAGCACACAGACCACAGTCAATCCAGGGCTGGTTTCTCCCACATCCTCCAGATCCTCAGTAAGACCCCCCACCAGCACAGCTCTAGAGTTGAGTCCTTAGCCAGGGTCCTAAGCCAAGTCATCCAACACTTTCTCTCTGTCCAGCCAGTGCTTCATGTCCCTGCCCAAGTAGCTGACACACACACACACACACACACACACACACCTGGGAAAGGCTGGCACAGGCTTACTAGCTATGCCCCCTTCTGCCCAGACTATAAGGTAGTTATCACTGCCATCAGAACCCCTTATGAGCTATTTTAAGGCCCTTAAAAAAGGGTGTCCAATCTTACTGTGTAATGTTACTGTTAATAAAAATGGTAGTTTGACTAAGAGCAAGTCTGTTAGGAGTGGTCCACAATGTCATCAAATAAATATGTACTCTCAGAACTTAAATATCTCTATGCAGATCAGCCACAATGAAAGGTTTAAATACATTTAATAATAAAAAAAATGCAATACTAAATATATATATTTACAATGACATCAGAGTTCAAAATCACAGGAAATATTTAAAACAAAATTGTGGGACAGTCTCAAATAAATTAAGAAAAACATCTAAATTAAGCTTTGCTATATTCCTGACTATATTTAAGAGAATTATTATAACATAGACACCTTCTCAGAGCAAGGCAGATTTGTGGTGAATGGGTCTTGTCTGATCCAAGACAGAATACAGAATGCTGTCTGTCACTATTACTGCTGGGATAGCTTACAGAGTGACATCATTTCTTGTCATCTGACTCCTAGTTCCCAGGCTCAAAACAACCATTGATGGCAGCTGGTAGCATTTAGCAACTTAGCTGTAAAAATACATAGAGAAGGGCTTTTCCTCAGATCTTTGGCAAAGGCTGAAAGTAATAAAACACTTCCAAGACAATACAGAAAACCTCTCAGCACAGACTGTGTGTCTCCTTGCTGCCATAAAGTAATTTAATTTCAGCTATTTTTCTGAAGCTAACATCCTGTATTCCAGTTTCCTCTGTTAAAATATATATTTTTAAACAGTTACAATAGTGCATATACATTTCTGTTCTTTTCCAGTAGGGTACACTGTGGATCCATTTTAAACACAATAATTTTGCAAATACCCTTTTCAGCAATCGTCTGTGCAAACAAGTCTGATATGCACATAACATACAGTTCTAATACAGTTGTAGCACAAGTATCTTATATAAATCATGTGGATATTCACAAATGACATATTATTTACAAAATTCCAGATAGCTGTGCTGGCAGTATCCCCCTTTGTCACACTAAGCTCTAGAGTTTTTGGAGGGAGCAAGCTAGAATAATGGCCGAGTCAGTTCTGACATATGGACCCGAACCCACAGGTCAAGGATAAGTGAAGCTCGACAACACAGATGGAATGTTATGGTAAGACATGACTTCTTTTTATGTTCTTTTTTTTCTTACTATGCTGTTCGGAAATTCTTATTAATTAATTACTTTTTTTTTTTTTTGCAGCCCAGATTACTCTGGCATTATGTTTTTCTCTTTTAAAGTTATTCATTAACTGATTTAACATACAACACAATCGCTCTTCAGCAAAACTAGCTTCATGATAATGGCTCAAGTATTACCTATGCTCTGGTCTCTGTATGGTTTAGAAATTACACTGAATACTTTTGCAGAAAACTGAGCCGCGGTGGTGCAGTGGTAGCATTGTCGCCTCACAGCGAGAGGTTCTCCTATTCGATTCTTGGCTGGAGCGCCTTCTGTGTGGAGACTGCATGCCTCGAAAGACATGCGTGAATGGGTGTGCGTTCATTGAAGGTTGGGCGTCGAGCTGGCACCTTGGCACCGTAAAAATCTACTGCCAATCATTAGCGGACCGGAGTTCTGCTGTGGCAACCCCTAACCAGGAAAAGCCGAAAGAAGAAGAAGAAGACTTTTTGCAGAAAACTGCACTCCTGATGGTTACAACCATCAGTGAATTGAGGCATGCAGTAACCCATTTCTGTTCCTCTAACTGAATTTGTAATTTGTCTGGCAGTAAGTGCAGAAGACTAAAGTTCCACTTCCAGTGCTAAGAGTACATGATTTGAATGTATCCATCTTTATTTTCCTACTATGTGACCTTGAGCAAGTCACTTAACCAGGCAGTACTTTGCGACAATTAAGAATTAGAGCTAGACTCCCTAATGGTCTCATGGGACTGTATGCTTACCAGTTTTGATGAGCCTATGCCCCTATCCCTTTATTCCTTTTTTAAGTGCAAGTCACATCTATCACAGCACTGTTTCAATATTATGCTTCTGACAGCCATTTATTAGCTGTGGTGCCTGTGACTTTCAGTAAGTATTCAAAGAAATTCGTAGCTTTTTCCCCTGGATGTTAATCTTTTCTGTAATGTTGTCCCTGCTATAATTGCAGTGGTGATGTGTTTAATGTACAAAAATTTTCTTTTTTGCAGTGTCTTTTCCTGATCCATTCCATTTTCAGCACGCTTCCCCACAGCTGACTATACAAAATTACATTATTGGTGATATTGTCTTGCTCAATTGCTCTTACATTGTTTGTCATCTGTGTATGTTGCCTTTTACATAGTTTACTGTCTGTCTAGCAATCATCTCTTAATAATTGATGCGCATGGCTACTTTTGGAATGCTTACTGCTACTAATACGGCAAAGGCTGTAATTGTTAAACTAGAAAACAATAGTTTAGTAACCAATATGAACACAGGTAATGCTAATAAGACAATCACAAATGGCTGTCAAAGGTGCTCCCTTTACAATATGATATTTTCCCTTGTACAGCAGCAAATATGGCCTAGCACAAATTCAAAAAAGTCTGCTCATCATCTTTTTGTCTCTACCAACTGCATAGTATTAGTAAGCATTGTATGTTAATGCACTTAATATTTTAAGAAGCACTATAGTGCACTTTGTCAAGCCCATTTTCTCACATTGTTTTTCCCAGTGTTGCACAGGAACTGCTGAATCACCTTGACTCCTGTCTTTCAAATACTTCAGCTACATTTTGTCAGCTTTTTGTGTTGTGCTTTTAGTTTTCCCATTCAGTTCATATGGCGATTGTTTTCCTTACGTGGCACTGCTTACTTTATTTAAGGTCAATAAACTGATTCATGAAAAATGGAGTGTTTAGTTTCCTTGTGTCAGTTGTTTACTCTCTCTTTGTTTGGTATTTTAGCCATGCACTACCTCACCTGTACTCATTACTGGATTATTTATCTAGTGAATATAGAGATGAAATTTATAAGTGGCCTTTTTAGAGTTTCAATAGCACAGGATTTCAGACTAAAGTAGAAATCGAAACAGCAGGCCTATTTCATGTTTGAGCCTGGATCTTCAGCCCCATCACTCCCATTGTTTATTTATTTACCTTACGTTTTATTTTTTTTTTTACTTTTAGAGTCTGACTAGGAAATAAAATAATTTTTTCAATGGATACCCATGGAGGAAATCTTCATGGTTACACATACAAAGTTATTATGTGAATGTGCAAAACATCTGATGTTATGTTGTCCTATCTCGCCTTCATTCTTCACTGGTTGGGTTCGGAACCAATCCTTGGTTCTGACTCGGCCGTATACAAAAGCTTGAGGTCTTCCACTGACTCGTGGCTGTATCCCTGTCCTATCATGCTCTGGGAAAGGTCTCCAGATCTCGTTTACCGCTAAACAGATAGGGTGTTTCCATTTTGTCTCTGGCTAAGTTGGAAAATTTTCCTTACTTATACTTTGTGTTTTGGCTGTTTAAAAAATTAGCAATTAGAGTTTTAGTAGTTATTTAGTTAGAGTGTTCGCTCTTGTACTTTGCTTCTGGCTTTCGTTTTTCTTCACTAGGCCTGTGTTACCTCCCTATCCTGGCTTACATTTAGTGTTTAAAGCCTGTTTCTAGTTAGAGGGCTTTCTTTACTATTCTTTTCTTGCTTAATTACACACACATTTAATTTAGAGTGTGTTGTAAAGAAAATTATTACTTCTTCCTAACTTTAAGCGGCAGCTCGTTTGAGTTAGAGGGCTGCCATTGCCCATTTAAGTTAGAGGGCTACCTTTATTTCTCCCTCCCCCTTTCTTTTGACTAGGCAGCTTCATTTTTAGCTAGAGAACTGCCACTCTTTTCCCCTTTTTTCTGCTGTAGTTGTTATGGTTGTTTCTTCCTGTTTTTTTTTAAAAAAAAAAAAAAAAAAAAAAAAAAGGTTCTGGATATATCTATGGTCTATAAGTTCGAATGCCCTTTGTTCGAAGCGTAAAGTCCAAAAGCCCTAAACCGCAAATTTACAGAACATCGATTTTTTTTCCCAGGGAAAAAATTTGTGGGCCATTTTTGGGCTTTGCTATTTTCTCCACTGTAGTGAGATCTCGGAGTTGGGGAGTGTGTGTGTGTGGGGGGGGGGGGGTGAAGCCTCCCAGTTTAGTTTGTTTTAAAGTTGTGATTTTATTTTTCCCAGGGAATAAAATCACTGTTCCCTGAGTTCACTGTTTAGGGTTTTTGGACTTTTAGGTTCGAACAAAAGGCGTTCAAACTTATCACCATTCGATGGTGAGATATAGACCCATACATGCATATATATATATATATATATATATATATATATATATATATATATATATATAAATATAAATAACCTACTTGCGTTCAGCTTCCAACCAGTCGCCACTTCACTTATCCGTACCTTGATCAAAAAATTAAAACCCACTACACTTTCTGCTGATCAACTCCCTGCCGAGTACCTACAAAAATCAGCTGATGCTATTGCTTACCCCGTCTCAATACTAATCAATTGAACCATAGTAGGAGCTAAAATTCCCACCATCTGGAAAATATCCTATGTAATCCCACTTCACAAAGGAGGCAGCTCTAGTGAATTCTCCAATTATAGGCCAATAGCTATATTCTCTCCACTTGCAAAGATTATGGAAAAATGTATTCATAGACAATTCATGCACCACCTAATCCAAAATTGCCTTATGGCAGACACTCAGCATGGCTTCCGTCCTCATCACAGCACTACTTCAGCCCTCACTAACACCATAAACCATAATCGCAACAATAATTATATATCCTCAGCCCTCTTTTTGGATCTTTCCAAGGCATTCGATATGGTTGATCACCAACTTTTAATCCACACCCTGCAAACATTCTGTCTAGATACTGGAGCCCTCCAATGGTTTCAATCCTACCTGAATGGTCGACAGCAGGCTGTCCTCTGGCAGAACAAACTCTCTAACCTTCTACCTAACACCCTCGGAGTACCACAAGGCTCTATACTAGGGCCCTTCCTGTTCTCCATCTTCATTAACGACCTTTATACTGTCATCCCAAAAGTCAGCTGTATCCAATATGCTGATGACTCTACTCTGATTTGCTCAGCCATATCTCCAGTAGAGTTATGGTCAGCTATCCAGACCACCTTTAGTACAATAGAAAACTGGCTTTCTGAACATCGTCTGATCCTAAATCCCCAAAAACTAAAATGCTGTTATTTTCACCAACACGTAGGTCTACCGCTTTCACCTTTACCATAAAAATCAAATGATGGCACAGTAATCTCCCCTGACCCATCTACAAAACTATTAGGTGTTATCATAGACAATAATCTCAAATTTGACCTACATGTTAACCAAACTATCAAAACCATCAATAAAAAACTAGGGTCACTTTACAGAATAAAAGCCTTCCTAACCCCTCCAGCTAAAATTGCCATAGCTCGCTCTCACCTTCTTTCAACTCTTCTGTATACATCCCCTCTACTCTCGAATTTGAACAAGACTGTCCTTAACAAACTCTTAATTTGCTACAACCACATTGCCAGGTTTGCCACTGGGCTGCCTTTTAGGACACATCATTGCATCAATCTAAATCAGCTTGGTTGACTTGAACTACCTAGTCTAATCCAGTATAACCAACTGATTATGGCCTATAAAATCCTCTATAATCTGGACAATACTCCTGCACTTAAAAATATTATCTCCCCCTATAACAATCCTAGACCGCTTCGATGCTCTAACAAACTACTAATTCAGACTAGCAAAATTAATAACACAGCCGATGATTCTCTCTTTGCAAACTCTGTAAGTAGATCCTGGAACTCACTTCCAGCTGATATTACCTTACTTTCCACCTTAGGTCAATTTAAAACTAGACTCAAACAACATTTGTCACTTAACTGGCTATGTCAATGTATCAAGCCTGGCTAACTCGAATGTGTAAAAATCTGTTAACCAGTTTACTGTGTAATTTAATTTAATCCTGACTTGTGCTCAGGACTAACTTTAACCTGTGGAACTTGTTTAACTTGCTTACTTATGTAATCTCTGTAAATAATCTGTTTGTAATATGTAATTCTGGTATTATGTAATGCTGTATCTGCTTACCCTTGGAGCTTTTCTCCCCGGGCCTCCGCTGAAAATGGACATGCATCCAGTCGGACTATCCCGGTCAACAAATGTAAAATAAAATATATATATATATATATATATATATATATATATATATATATAGTAAATTGATATCATTGGGTTTTCTGCTATACTGTTAAGTAGTTTGTGTACCTTTCTTATATTTGTTGTTGTTGACTGTTTGTTTACTAATTATGTCTAAAGAACATAAGGAAACCAAACCCTCTGGGTTCAAAAAGTGTGTGAAGTGTAGCCAGAAAATGTCTATCATGGATGGGCACACTATTTGTGTATACTGACTTGGAGCATTGCATCTGCAAGAATCCTGTTCCATTTGCCACTCTTTCAGTTCTAGAGTGCTGCTTGAAAGGAAGAACAAACTTATAGTGAAAGGTTTACTGAAGTCCCCCTTCAATGAAGTGCTAGAAGAAGGTCAGGACACTTCAAAATTGACCAAGTCTCCTTCAAGTCTGACAAATCTGGAAAAAGGTCATCTTCTTCTTCTGGCCAATTGGAGCCAGCAAAAAAACTGATCAAAGTTGCATCTCCAGACCAGAAGATTGCTAGGCCCAGAAAACCTCTGTCATCAGCTGCTTAAGTATGGCTGCGATGGAGTTTGAATTATGGAGCCGGTCTTGTTATGATGAGATATTTTGTTCAGTGACCCTAATAATAATGGACATCAGCTGGGTATAACAGTCCTGTGTTTCTTATGGTTAGTCAAATACTCTGCTTGTGCTGTGCTGACGAGGTCATAACAAGGCCGAAATATGCATATCCACAGCTAGTGGGGTTTGGCTTTATTGGCCTGAAATTGTCCATTAAAATGACAAAACAAGTCATGGGCATTCAGAATCGCCAATTATCTGAAACACCTGATGTTCATAAGGGTTATTTGCATATATCCCATGTGCCTCAGATACAAGAAGTTTAGGAGGTCACTCAGTGGAAGTTCTAGCTTTGCTGGAGTTTTCATTTTGTTTTTACTGATTGTTTTTTCAGTGACCTTCTCACTTATTGTTTGGGATATTTTTGCAGTGACCCTAGGGGGAATGGACATCAGCTAAGTATAACAGTCCTGTGTTTCTTATGCTTAGTCAAACACTCTGCTTGTGCTGTGCTGGCGAGGTCATAAGGCCGAAACATGCATTTCCACAGCTAGTGGGGTTTGGCTTTATTGGCCTGAAATTGTCCATTAAAATGACAAAACAAGTCATGGGCATTCAGAATCACCAATTAGCTGAAACACCTGATGTTCATAAGGGTTATTTGCATATATCCCATGTGTCTCTGATACAAGAGGTTTGGGAGGTCACTCAGTGGAAATTCTAGCTTTGCTGGAGTTTTCATTTTGTTTTTAACCTTTCTCCTTCTGAGAAACATATATTGATCTCATCTCATAAGGCTTCAACAAGAAAATTATACATGAGCAAATGGAAAAGAATTTCTTCCTGGGCATTAAGTAACCACATTGATCCCTTCTCTGTTCCAATAGGTTCTATTCTTGAATTTCTAATGAAGCTATTTAATGAAGGTGCAGCTGCAGTTACCATTTGAGTCCAGTTAGCAGCAATATCTAATTTTCATATAAGTGATTAGCCACAAATCTAATGTCTCACAGACTATGCAAAGCCTTCCTGAAGGGCACTATTTTGTTAAGACCACCCATTGACTCCTCTACCACCATGGGACCTAAACGTTGTTTTGTCCTGTTTGATTCTTTCCCCTTTGAACCTGCATCCTCCTGTGATCTAAAGTTCTTGACATGGAAAACAATTATTTTGATTGCCATCACTTCTGCTAGAAGGGTTTTAGAACTGCAAGCATTATAGATAAAGTCCCCTACATGATTTTCCACAGATACAGGGTATCCGTTCAAACAAACCCATCCTTCCTACCGAAAGTATGCTCCGAGTCTAATTTAAATCGGTCCTTAGAACTACCAGTGTTTTTCCCAAGTATGGCAACAAAGCAGAATATATGCTACACCAACTAGATGTTCATAGACAATTACGTTTCTACTTACATAAGACAAAGGACTTCAGAAAATCTGACCAATTATTTGTTTCATTTTCAGACTCTAAAAAAGGTGCTGCTGTATCTAAGGTCACACTTTCAAAGTGGCTATCAGATTGTATTGCTTTTACATACAAATCTAACAACAAAGATCTTTCATGTAAAGTCAAGGGTCATTCTATGAGAGGCATAGCACCTTCTCCTGCCTTTCACGCTAGGCTACCAATGGGCAAGGCCTTATACCTTTATCACTCATTACAAAGTGGATTTGACCTACAGGAACAGGGCCTCTTTTGGGTCCACTGTTTTGAAGAATATTCTCCCATGAGCCGTCCAAGAAATATGGTGCTAGGGACACTGTCCCAACCAATGAAGAATGAAGGCAAGATAGGACAACATCACATACAGAAGTTATGTACTCACCATAATGTTCCATGTGTGTTGTCCATCTCGCCTTCATTCTTACATCCCACCCTCCTGGAGGACCAAGTGGTTACAATTGGCAAGTAATGTTCTCTGACCTTCTTCATTGTTCTATAAGATGTTAAAATAGGCCATTTTGTACCTGTTGCTATCACCAAACAAGATCTGGAGAGCTTTCCTAGGGCATGATGGGATAGGGATACAGCCACGAGCCAATGGAAGACCTCAAGCTTTGTATATGGCTGAGCCAGAACCAAAGATCGGTTCCAAACCTAACCAGTGAAGTATGAGGGCGAGATGGACAACACACATGGAATGTTATGGTGAGTACATAACTTCTTTTTAAAGTAAAAGCACTTATAACTTTATGAGAGACATGTACCGATGAAGTCTGACTGAATAAGATGAAAACGCTGTGATTTTAAATGCATTTATGCTTTTTAAACTACTATTAAACCAGCTTATTTTTTGAACTGCAAGGCTGTACTGAGTTCCTTTTCTGTGGTACCTGACTTTGTCTTGGTTTATGAGAGACATCTCAAAGTTTAAAACAGTGAATTAACTGCACTGTGCAATACATACATTAAAGTGAGATTTTTATACCAAATTAATAGTTTTGGTCATTGCACTATACAGTACAGATACTGTAAAGGCATTTTTTACATGCTGCAGATCAGGAGGTGAAGGTTCACTAGTTATATATGCCTGTGTGAGTGCGCACACACACATATTTCTCCATTGCATACACGCTCATATATATAGGATATAGATAGACAGTGTACTTCTGATTTCCTTTTCCTAATGTTTTTAATGAAAGGGCACATAACACATGCATGCTGAAGTAAATCCAGTTGTATATCATGGCTACCCTTAATGGTTACATTTCCTTTGTAGACGAAAAATGCTTGTGTACTTTCTGTGTAAGGACTGACTCAAATGTCAGTGAAAGATGTCACTTCCTATGGATCTTTGCTCCAGATATACATCCTGCTCTGGAAGGATGTCACAAGAAAGCATAAAAGGCCTTCTTATAAACATTATCAGTGTACCTAGTTGGTAGGGATTCCACCTGTCTCATTTCCTGCAGAGCATACCTGATTTGGGCAGTTCTGTCCTATGGGGGTGGGGGTATGAAAATGTTAAAAGTGTTTTTGATTAATGGAGAGGCACCATTCTCCCTCTCAGTAGTCATCTTGGGCACAGTGCTTCTGTTTTGTTCCTGGTGAAAGAAGGAGCATAGGAACATTATTTCCCGTGGACTGCTGGTCACCAGAAAGCCTAACTGCTTCATAGGTACCAGTTTGGAATTTGTGCTTATAATTTGCTCCTTTGCTTCCGTGGTGAGAGAGGGAGCAGAGTCCATAGATTCCTGACTCCTCTTGTTTGGGAAGTGAGTATCTATGCTTAACCTTCCTGATTGGTCTGGTTGATAGTCAAGGCATCTACCAAGAAAAGGCTAAAAAGTCTACAGACCTTAAATTATGTGGGACAAGACTGAAGCTCCAAACTGGCTGTGGCCTGCTTCTCATCTTGGGATTGCCACTACTGTTTTGCTTCTAGTGAGAGAAGAAGCAGCAAAGGAGCATCGTATCCCAGCAGAATGAGGCTGTGATGGGACCATCACTAGTAGTAGTCAGGCAGTAGCCATTCAGGATACTCCCCTTTTTTCATCATTCTTGACAAGCCAATTATTTTCAGTAAATCCTGCTTGATTTGCTTCTAATGTCAAAATATTTGCCTAAATACTTTATCCATAAATCATCAGGCTCTACTTATTAATTTCCCCTCAAGTGTTTGGCAGTGCCCTGTATAGCCACAGACACCTTGAGTTAACATTTTTCTTGTAAAAGCACCATTGAAATTTCAGCAGTATCTAGTTGTAGGACAACTACCTTGTAGTGACAAGCACTGCCCCTACAGTTGCAAACTGGATTCTCCTGACATTACTTTATATTCTCATTCCAGCTGTCTAATCAGTAAAAAAGGGTTTGTTGCCAGAGGTATGAACTTTCCCACTGTCTCTGTTATGAGCTTGGTGGATATGGGCATCCCAAGGGAATGCAGAAATTGCTTCATGTTTACTGATAACCAATTAATTCTCAAACAAACTGATATGTTATGTGAGAAATGTATTTACACAGTGTCACTGGAGGCAAAGCCATCACATAAGAGCACTCCTAATGCCAGTAACATTGTCAGTAGTACAAATACTGCACCCATCACACATAATTCAAAGAAGACACATAGACCCACATATGCTCAGATACTTAAATGTAACCTTCCTAAACCCCAAAGACCTTGTAAATGAAGTACACATAAGAAACGCTCTCAGCAAGCCCGAATGCACTGTTTCAAAACAACACCCACATCAACACATACAGGCACATCTCATGAAGCCTCTACTTCTAAGGAATAAGGCAAGCCACCACAGAATCCAACATGTTAGTCATTGGAGACTCCATTGTGAGACACACTGATGTCCTTCTCACCAGGCAGTAAGGAGAAAGTCACAATCAGTCTTATCAGGGGCCAGGATCCATCACATTACACAGGCACTTGGATCATTGGAGCACAAGTACCAGTATGTCCTAGTCCATGTGGGTGTAAATGACCTGAGACATACCTCCCTAGACTATATGAGTATAGACATCATGGAGCTCTTTGAATATGTCTCCCAGGCTGGTATGAGCCTAGCATTGAACAGCATTTTATCTTCTCTAAGGATGATGCCACAATATGAACAAAAGATGACTAACTTTAATAATTGGCTTAGTTTCTCTTGTCATTCTTAGGGGGTGCAATATTTGTCAGCATGGAAGGAGATGGTCAGCAGACCATGCTGCTCTGCCAGGGATGGAAGGCACTTCTCCCATGTAGGCTTTGAATATTGGCTAAAACATTGTCCTCCCCCAAAGTGCCTTTTTTAGGCAATACCAAACTGAAAGTAGTTCTGATATAGCAAATCAAAACTAATAAAATCTAAAGGTGTTACTGCTCAATGCTAGGAGTCTAAACAAAAAACTCCACACCCTAGAAGCTGTCTTCACACTAGAGAATGCTGATGTCTCACAGTCACTAAGACGTGGTTTAAACCCATGGAGAGCAGACCAACAGTGCAAAGTTGTCATACCTTCTACACATTTAGACCACCTACTACTCAGACAGGGACTAAAGGTGGACATTTATTGATTTACATCAAAATAAGTATACCTCACTGTTGATCAAACAGAACAATGCATTTGAGCTTCTCCACATTCAAATCATCATAGGCAAAATCCAAAACCACTTCCTTGCAAGATATAGGTCCCCCTCTATGATCCAGGAAACCCACACTATGTATTTAAACTTATTGGAAACACTCACCATCCTACCCATGGGTGATTTATATACCCCGCTATTAACTGGCAATCATATATGACACCAAATGTACAGGCAGAGAGATTCCAGGATTTTGTAAACACAAACTCCCTGGATCAGATTGTCAGTGCACCAACAAGCGGTGCGACTATACTGGATCTAGTCCTCACTAATATAAGAGAGTGCCACACATCCCCTAGTATAAAGTCTTCTCTAGTAAGGTCCGACTACAAAATAGTCTGCTTTGAAGTAAAAATAATACCTGGAAATCTAGGTAATCCTGGAATATTCCAGAACTACTCCAAGGCTAACTTCCTACTATTAAGTGATAACCTGGCAAAATTTCAAGTCCCCCAAACCCTGAGAACACTGTTGCCTACATAGAACTGTTCACAGAAACCATACACAAGCATGTTAATAGCAGCATAGAGGCAACTGTACCCTCCAGGAAAAAGTACAGAACTAACCCAAAAAACAAGCCACCCTGGTGGAATCAAAACATCAATAGGCTGTATAACATAAGGAAGAAAATCAATGGGAAAATTAGGAGTTTCAGCCCACAGCAGGATGAAAGCACTTTCATCAAACTAAACAAACAACTCAGAGGACAAATAAAAATCTAGCAAAGCCAAATTTGAGGTAAATTTGGCCACTCAGGCCAAGGACAACCACAAGGCATTATTTTGCAATGTCTGCAACGTCAAAGGCAATACACGATTGGGTACAGAGCTCACTGTAAATGGAGCCACCTATGCTAACCCAGAAGATATAGCAAACCTACTGGCTGACAAATTCAGCTCCAATTTTACTCGTCTCTTCCTGTCAATTTTCCCTCAGGAAATACCATCAAATATAACTCCCCCTGCTACCACTAGGGAATAGGTACTTAAGGCTCTCTCCAAGATCAAGAACACTGCATCAGTGGGCTCAGGCAATATCCCAGGATGCCTTCTAAATAGCATGAAACATGAATTATCAGACCCTCAGGAATTGCTATTTAACTGTATCCTCCAAACAGGCTTTGTGCCTCATGAATGGAGAACAGCAACAGTCTTCTCTCTGCATAAAGGAGGGCCTTTTACAGACCCAGGAAACTACAGACCCATAAGTCTCACTAGTCTCATATGCAAAGCCATGTTAAGAATTATCATGGAATTGATCAATAATGTCATGGGAAACCTCCAGGCACTGAACCCAACCCAGTTTGGTTTCACCAAGGGCAGACCATGCCTACTCCACCTGGTGAAATTCTTTGAGAAGATCACCAAAGCAGTGGATGAGGGCAAAGTGGTTCATACTGCCTACCTTGACCTGGCTAAGACATTTGACGCGATTCCCCTCTTGGGCATTGTTGACAAACTTAAGATGTTAGGTACAACCCTTATGTAACCTGGCAGATAACTTAATGAAGCAACCAAAGGATGACCCAAGAAGGATAAAACCAAATACAAAGTTTATGAAGTGCTTTTCGTCAGGTTCGCTGACCCAACTTCCTCAGATAACAACCAAGTAATGCATACAAAATTTAAATACATTCAAAATAGTTTCAAGAATCATGTGATAAAATCATTTACATAATAAATTGCTAGCAATTAATTACATAGTATCTCATTACATTCTTTAAGCTACCTTGCTTTTAAAGTAGTATCCTAACTCCCTCACCTCCTTCAATGGTATCAACTCTCACTCGCCCACAAACTAGTAAACCAGCCACTAAATGTCCCATCCCTCTAGAATCTACTCCAACCCTATCGCACCACCAGACCACTAAGATCCAGCAGCAAAAATCACTTGCAGATCACTAAAGCCAATAACTCTGATGGTGAAGCACTATTCTCTTGTGCCATAGCCTAATTATGGAACTCACTCCCACCCACAATTACCTCCATACCATCATGCACCCATTTCAAAACTTTACTAAAAGCACAACTAAAAACATGCTGGCTATGCCCTTGCAACTCCCACTCTAATATCACCCTCCCCATCCAACCACTACCTTTCTTTCCACTCCACTAACTACCTTGATTATAACAAGCTCAGATGCTCATAAGCCTAGTACTTATTATACAGCAGGAACTTCTCATTGTAACATTTGTTAATGTCTGTTATGTACTTCACAGATAAAGATTCTAGTTGTCTACTGATGTACTATGTTCTTCATCTGTAAATATGTTGTAAGTAATTGCTATGTAAATTGCTAATCACTATGTAATCCAATGTAAATACTGTCTGTTTGTTTTAACTGTGGAGCTTTTCTCCCCGGGCCTCCACTGAAAATGGACCTACGTCCAGTCAGACACTCCCAGTCAACAAATTTAAGTAAATAAATAAATAACTAATAAAAGGTGTTAAGCGCTTCATAAACTTTGCATTTGGTTTTATCCTCCTTGTGTCATCCTTTGGGTGCTTCATTAAGTTGTTTCAACAGTTTCAGTATTTGTATTTTCTACATTAACCTGGTGGATAGCCAGCTGGGTTACAGGCAGGACCCAGGAAGTTAGAACTTTGTAGAGTCCACCTCTATAAAGAGGCCATTCACAAGTGGAGTCCCTCAGGGATCAGTCCTGGGACCTCTCATTTTTGGCATTTACTTACCTGAAGTCAAGGTCAAAATCAATGGCCTCTGGCTGACTAAATTTGCAGAAGGTTGCAAATTAGGAGCTGTCATTGAATTGCCCTCCGACACAGCTGTTCTCCAGGAATGGCTGACACAGACAACTGGTGTCAGAGCCATGGACTAAAACTTAATACCAAGAAATACATAATAGTATCCTTCAGGAAGTCATCCACCCATGGTAACTATGATATTGACAACACACCCCTTAGAGTTGACCCAGTAGTCAGAGACTTGGACACACACACACAGTAATCTAACCTTTGACCATCACTTGTCTACAGAAGTAAGGACATCATTCACTATTGCGCAAATTATAAACAAAGGTATGGTATCTAACTCCAAGGCATACCTCTCAACCTGCAAACATTGAAAATAGGAACAAAGGCCCTTGAAAAAAAGTTACATCCAAATAAAAATATGGAATCTAATTAGCACAAAACCTGAATATCAAATATGAGACAAATCTCCTCTCTTCCAGTAGGAATGTGAGCTACTATTCAGAAACATGTTTAAAAAAAGAGTGAAAAAATATGGAAAAAGAAAAGCACATTATTAAAGAAGCAGAGTAAAATCTGTAGACTTGAATGAACTGCACTGCAAAATTCTGCCACACAAGGTAATGTATTTTTGCATCCTTAAAAGGGAGATGTAAGATGTGTGACCTCTTTAAATTATTGTTGCCACTAGTATGTTGATCATATAGTATGTTTGTTTGTGTCTTTCGGCAGGGGTCGCCACAGGGAACTCCGGTCCGCCAATGATTGGCAGTAGATTTTTACGTACCGAGTTGCCGGCTCTGACACACAACCTTCAACGAAGGTACGCCCATTCACGCATGTCTCCACACAGAAGACGCTCTAGCTGAGAATCGAACTGAACAGCGTCTTACTGTGAGGTGACAATGCTACCGCAGCACCACCACAGCAGTTGATCATATAGTATGATTCTGTGTAATAGACAGCTTTAAAAATCATATATGATAAGGAGGATTCAGAAAAGTATGTGAAGAGGTAAATCAAGCTAGAAAATATGGACTTGCCTCCAAAATAGGGACATCCTGTGCACATGTAAATCGGGCCTGAAAATAGGAACCTTCCTCCAAAACAGGAACAGTTGAGAGGTCTGGACCAAGGAAGTCATTATTCCACTGTATTTAGCATTCATCAAACCCGTCACTGAGTACAGTGCCCCATTTGGTATGTACCTAACCAAGCATATTCAACAACTGGATCGTCCACAGAGTTTCCTCACTAAAAGAATACAGGGCATAAGTAATGTCTCGTGCAGAATGCTTCAAGGACCTATCATTGTATTCTAGCTCCTACAGGCTATTAAGGGGAGATCTGTGCCTTTCATACAAGGAAATTTGGAATTTTTTAAACTCATTAAAAAAAAAAAGCCTGTTCATTCAGATGTCAATAGCCAGTTATCTGTAGAAGATACACCTTTGGTAGGTTGCTTTCCATGTGGACACTGTACAGCCTGCAAACATGTTGTAAAAATAAAACAATTTTCATCTGCTAATACATCTGTTGTATTTGATATTCAATGTTTTGTTAATTGTGTTTCTGAATGGGTCTTTTATTTGGGGGAATGTTCATGATCTGCTTTCTACGTAGGACAAACGTTCAGTTTAAGATACGTGTATTTGAACATTTAAGTGATATCAGAAACAAGAGAATGTCTAATGCCTTATACAAACGTGTTTTGCAGCATCCTACAGCAGCATTTAGATTTACTGCTGCTGATTGTATTTGTATTGGAGGACCTAATAAGTTGGGCTGGCATGATTTATTAAACAAAAAAGAATGGACTTGGATCATTACATTAAGGGATTTGTTTTTCCCTGTCTTAAATGATCTAATTTGATTGGTTTTGGGAAAAGAGGGTGTGTCTGATTTGTTAGATAATATTGTGTATTTGGACAGGGTGTTTTTCACTTTTTGTATTTTAGCACTGAAGAAGGCTTTTGCCTAAACCAGTATGCTTTTTGTTCACCTTGCATTGTGATTAAACAGTGTATTATATAAGTCACTGTTGGTTGTGCTGGCTGATTTTTTTGTTTTTTGATTTCATGGTTTTTGGCCCTGCACCCCTGCTGTACGTGCATACCGTTTGCTTTTCACAGTATATCAAGCACAATAGACCATTATTGAACATGATAAATGCATCTGGCAAACAAATACTTTTCTGTTAGGCACCTGTAGTAAGACCTTGATTGTCAAAATGAAAAATATACTCCTTAACCAGTATATCTAGATTCTGAAATGATTATACTACTCTGTATATTACTTAACCTGGCTGTAACTAGAATGGTGATGTGTTTTTAAACTGCAATTTTCTGTCCAGCTGCATATCTTATAGTCAGGTGTTTATACATGTATTTTGATGAATCTATTATTGTTTTATGCACCATCATCATTTGGCATGAAATAGATTTCTTTTCACAGGTACAAGAGGACTGCAACAGTAACCTGCCACCACTGGAAGTAAGTTTGGGTACAACTTACTCTGTTGTGTGAACACCATTTCCCTGCAAGCTACAAGGACACAATAGCAGCCTTTGTTATTAGGTTCACCGTGCTGAACTCTGCAACCTTATTCTACATATTTTATATTATGTGGTCTGGTCATTAGTGATATCTAATGTCCTGTAAGCTGAGTGCTGTGCAACGTAGCTGCATGAACTGCTACTGGAAACAACACTTACAGAAAGTTAGGCATTCATATTTCACACATGAAAAATATGCTCCTTAAGAGGTATATTATGCATTTGTCTTGTCATCGTGCTGAAAATTAGATTGAGTTGGGTTTGTTGTGCAAAATCATGCAATCATGGTTGAAACCAGAAAAAGGTGTGTGTAAGGGAAGCAGAGATCTTCTTTTAATATCTGAGGAGGGGCTACAGGGATAGTGTGCTGGGTGTGTGGGATAACCCATTTAGAAAAGTGGGTATGTGTTATGACCTAGGCTAGACAATAATAAGAACAGTGCAGTAAACCACACTGCAGGTATGAGAGTGCACATCTCCAATTTGCTGTGTTGCTTTTCTCTGCTGAGTAGCATGAAACATGCATAGATAAGCGCCATAGACAGCAGTAGTGCCCAGTGTATTTATTTTATTTTATTTTATTTTACATTTGTTTACTGGGAAAGTCCGACTGGGCAGGTTGCCCGTTTTCGGTGGAGGCCTGGGGAGAAAAGTTCCACAAACAATAGTAAAGTAATACAATTTTTAGAGTAGTACAGACATTATAAAAATAAATATCATGAATATTAGGAATACTACAAATCCAGCATTTGACATACAAAAGAGAGAACACAGAGAGCATTACATAAAATGCATCGTTGTTTTGCACATATTAAAAGGAGTAGAGAAAAGCTAACGTCTGGTTTTGTGTAGTTATACAACTTACCATTGGATGCATTAGCATAGCCCAAAATACATTGTTACACACAATTCAGTTGGTTCGCTTAGTGGAATTTAAGAAGCCTAGGTTATGACATTGTTGACATGCTTGATTCTTCTGTTATAATGCCATTTTAGTATATATAATGCTATGTACATTTTATTCATTGAACTGAGGTACTGTCAGGTAGTTACATATGTAGGAGACATGGAAAAATACTTAGAGATGATAGAGAGGGTAACACTTTGAGATAATATAGAGTTATTAAAATGGTCATACTTTTGAGGACACATGCATTGTTATGGATCTAAGTGGTATTGTTATGGGATTAGTATTGTAGGTCTGCCTTTTTGCAGAGGACAGAGTGATTTATCTGATTGTGTAAACAGTTTAGCCTGAGTCAGTACAGTTACATATCTTTGAGCTAGCTAAATGTGATTTGTGGAAGTTTTTGAAGATGAATGTGTTGGCTGTAGTTCTGATGTTAAGGGGTGTGGTGTTCCAGGTTTTAGCTATACAGTTGGGGTAAAGGGAGTCACCTGCACTATTTTTACTTTTAGAAATGTCCATTAGTGATTTGTTACTAGATCTTAGTGAATGTTGACTTAGGTATTGGTTTAGTAGGCCTTGTAGAACTTTGTTTTTCAGGTTGGTAGATTATTTGATGAGCTAAAATAAGTTGGTTAAGTTTGAGCGGGTTGAGTAGTTCTAGCCAATATAGTTGTTTGAGGGCCTGGCAGTGATGGGCCCTGAAGGTTGAGTGAGTTGTAAACTTTGCTATTTTGTTGTAGCATTTGTCTATTTTGGCTAAGTCAGATTTATTGAGATTAATGACTATGGGAGATGCATAGAGAATTGTGGAGACAAGGTGGGTTCTGGGGATGATGGTTTTGCTGTTATTGGAGAGGTAATTTTTGCATCTGTATAGAGTTCCAAGTTTTTCGTGAACTTTTTTTATTGTGTGGGAAATATGTAGGTTAAATTTCATGTTTTGGTCTATGATGACCGCTAGAAGTTTAGTTTGGGAGACTGGAGTAATAGGGGTATTGGTGCTTGATATTGTTTTAAAAAGTGGGATCGGCTCTGTGGCTTTAGTGGGGTGGAAAAACATTAGTTTAGTTGGTATGGGTTTAGTATGAGCTGTGCATCTTATAGCCATGTTTCTACTGCTGAAAAGGATTCTTATGTTATATTCTGGAGTTCTTGGATGTTTGGGGCTGAATCATCACCATACTGGACCAGTGCAGCATGTAGGGTAGCAGTATGAAGGTTGTTAGTATATAGATTGAAGAGAAGGGGGCCAAGGATGGAGCCTTGGGGAACCCCTAGAGTTATAAGCAGAAGATGAGGTTATTTTGCCATTTAACAGCTTGCTTACGACCTGATAGGTAGTTCTGGAACCAGGCAAGAGTAGAATAGCTTATTTTGAGTTGAGATAGAATAGTTAAGAGTTTGTTATGAGAGAGTAAAAGATAGAGGATCAATGTTACCCTCATTCTGGTGTTGATTAATTGTATTGGCAAAACTGATGAGGGCTGTGGTAGTGCTGTGATTGGGATGAAAGCCATGGTGGGTGTTAGATAGAAGTTTGTTAGATAAGAGATGATTTAGGATTTGAGTATTGATGCACCTTTCAAGAATTTTTGATAAAGGGTATAGTATAGAAATTGGTCGGTAATTTGATATTTCAGTAGAGTTTCTACCTTTGTGTAGAGGTATTATGTGAGATATTTTCCAGATACTTGGGGCTTGTTATTCAGAGATGGAGCAATTGATTAGTATGGAGACTGGGTATGATATGGCTTTGGCTGCAGTTTTAAGGTATTCAAACGTGGGTATGGAAGGCTGTTCAGTGGTGTACTCCACCTAGTTGGTACATCTGCAGTTACTCTTTCTGTGCTGCACTTTGCACCTTTATCTGGACAGTCACAGAGTAGCTGCACAGCAAATTCTTACCTGTCCCAGCCTTTATGAAAAAATAACATAAATATTTATAAAAATGTGTTTTTTGTGAACTTTCATAAGGAATGAACTTTTAGAAAATCAGTAACTGCATATTATTAACTAGTCTAGTAAATAGAGGAAACAAAGTAAAAGCTTACTTTTCATCTCCTCAAATAAAAATATTAACAGCCAAAACCTACAAATGACCCAGTGTAAAGATGCATATAAATGCAATTATTACAAAATGCACCTCAACATAAATAACTGTTGTGAATTTTCTGTATGCAAGTAATCATATATTATTTTATAAAAAGGAATTAGACTACTCTGATGGTTTTTAGAAGCTTAACTTGTTTCTGGTTATCAGAATCTGACTGTTTCTTTATGGGTGAATAATTCCGGCCTGCAGACTAAATAGCAGAAGGGAATATTAGTGTTCTGAAAAAAATGGTGAATTGAAAGTGTTTTTCAAATAAACTGAAAGAGCTTTATGTTAACTAGATACAAGAGTTGATTTTTTTCCTAAATAGTTTCCTAAAGGACTAACAAGCTCTTACCCTCTCCCCCACAACATTGTCTTACTTCGCACAGTCATTATCAAACTTTATGTTACTATTTCTACTTTTAATAAGGGCATTGTTCCATGCAGGTCTTAAAACGAGCTCCTTGTCCAGATGACATAATTATTTATGGGAGCATTAGCTTCAGCAGCCTTTTCTATACTGAAAGACAAGTCTTGTAAATGAATGGTTGTAGGTAACTAAGTATTAAGAAGTTTGATCATGCTCCATACCATTTTTCATGGTATTCCAAATATTATTAGATTTTCTGCTTGATCTGGTTTCAGGATTTTTTTGCTTATCAGGGAGAAAAAAACTGTTTCAATAAGCATTCCGTTTTAAGCTCGTCTTCAACCTTGCATCAGTGTCACTGATAAATGTGCTCTTGTCCTTATTCTGCTTGAATTAAAATTCTCAGTAATTTGGTCTGTTTCGAACACCTGTATTGAATAGCGCCCATTTCTGTTGTAGAACTGATCAGTCTTGACAAATCCCAGCGAATGAGATGACAACTTTTGGAAGTCTTTTTTTGTTTTTATTGATGCATCTGTCATTTTATCATTACACATGTTTCGTCAGTCGTCACAAATGACAGTGAACCACAGATGAGAATAGAAAATGTAAAAAAAAAATGTTCAGAGAAGTATAAAACAAAGCCAAAACAAATCCAAGAATATTTAGAGCAACTTGGAGAAAATCCAAATTCAGTGCAGAATATTTTCTTTCAAGTTACTCATCTCTTGAGCATTTAACAGAAGCTGCCCTTATGTTGGCTATTTTGGATGGAATCATTAATACTTAGAAATTTCTGACAAGACACCAGGAAACAGACACCAAACTATTTATTCTCTGATTAATTTCAGTGATAGAATACAGATTGTTTTCTTCTTGCATTAGTATTATAATTGCATTTTAAGGGTGAAAATTGCATGACAGAAGCTAAAAACAAAACCATTTACTAATACCATTGTTCTCCAGGAATCATTTGCAGACAGTGACTCTTCTGAGGATACAGCTAAAGTCATTATTTACATCTTATTCATCTGGTGTGCATGATACACAGGTGCTGTAATGTCAGATGTTATTTCACATGCAAGCCTGTGATTAGATTTCCTCAGTTTAGGACAACTACACTTTCAAGTGTTTCATGTACACATTTATTGTAGGGTTGGATCAAATTTAAAAGCTCAAAAGTTCAAAGGAAATCAGAAATTGAAATTCAAAAATTCAAAAAAGAACATAAGGTCAGCCCTTATATTCTAGTGTACTGGTTAGAGTCAGTAAGTACTCAAAACCCTCAGACTATGGTTCTCAATTGTATGATAGCTCCTGGTCTGCCTTAATGTGCAGTGCTTTTGTCGTGTCTATCTTTATAAGTATTTTTAAAGTACAGTACAAAGGCATAAATATTTTTCCTGCCAAGCGATCTCTCTGAAATACCAGCCCTAAAGTCAAAGAGAGCATTAGGAAGGATATAGCTGACAATAATACAGAGAATTCTGATTTAATTCATAATCATAGCTTTGATATAAGGTGGTTAGATTCTCTATTATGACTGAAACATTTGATTAGAATGAAATGGATTGTAGTGATAGCATTATGTCAGTAATCTGACCTGAAACCAACAGGTATGTTGCAGAGATATTGAATATTGTAAACTTATTCCAAATATTTTGGATACCTTTGTCTCCTTCACAACTATATGTCTTCTTGGGCTCCCTCATATTAACTGGGCTTATCAAAACCATACCTTTGACACCAGTGGTCAATGGTCAATGAACCCATTACTTTTTTCACCCATCTTTCAACAGCAGAGGTCACTTCATGCACATACAACAATTCCTGCAGTTCAGCAGCAGTCACATTTCTAGACTGATATTCCATAAATGTCATGTATAACATGTTTACACAGTGTAGAGAGATCAACTCCTTCAGCTTAAATGCAAGCTTGGGATCAAGCAGTACATGCCGCTGAAGTAGTATTGATTTGATATATTCACCTGTGTACTGTATAAGAGTTCAGATGACATCACTTGGGAGTTTTACTGTATATGCAGAAAAATCTAGTGCCATGGATAAAGCAGTGCAAACACATTAGTCTCATTGTCTGGAATTCTTACTCTGAATACTGGGCTGCAACATGAACATGGAAGCTAAACAAAAAGCAGATGGTAAAAGTGCCCATTCTCCCAGAAAGGGATATTTGATGTTTCCAGACCAGTTTGACATGTGTGTGTGTGTGTGAACATGTGTGTGTGTACACACACCAGGCTGGCAACCCAACACTGTATAATCTCCACTGCCAATTAATCTGCAGACCAGTGATATGTTGTGGTGACCCCTAACTTGCTTTACAGACCAGTTTTATTCCAGCCAAAAATGTTTTCATCTTTTTTATGAATTTGAGCAGAATTCTCTGGAAACAATAAACATGGCAAGGACAGATTTGCCAATAGGTTTAAGAGGCAAGTCTGAATGGAGGAGGCATAATTTTCTTTGTTGTTAAGGGCCGTGAATATGCAATTTATAATGAGTCACTGCAGGGCACCCACAAGGTGTATATATATATTTTCCACCATAGACAAGGGCCAGTGATAACATGCAGAATGAGAGACAAGGGTGGTCTGAAACTCGAGTGAAATCTTATCATCCAATTTCAAACTAAATAGGTAGAGCAAACCTGCATATCAAATGCTGAAAATTACGGACATGTATGAAAGATGAACTGGTGCAAAGCTATTATGTTTCCATCTGGTCATAGTTGTGTTCATCTCATTTATGGTCTAAAAATAAATATGGCATGTACAGTCAGTGTCAATATACAGTGAAGCTAGTTGAACTGAATGGTAAACTGTCCCAGTGCAGACCACTTTGTGTGTGCATGCGCGCTGGCTCAAACAAGAAGGTGGGGTGGATCAGAAACTTGCTTTTACTACAGGGCTGCACTGTGGTTGTACCATATATAAATTGGTAAACCAGGAATTCCAGGTTTCTCCACCACTGAATAACAGTTCAGTGAAGTAAAATAAACATAGAAATATATCCGTATCACAGGAATAATGTACAAATCCACCATTTTCCCCTTTTGTTGCAAAAATAGAAACCCTCCCCATTAGTTATGCCTCTCTTTAATGCAGGTTGACTTTACATGTGTGGGTGTCTCTGTTATGTCCTCATGCTCTCGAATTCTATGTTATTACTCATCACTCAGAATACCAGCTGACACTCTTTGTTCATGGATGATAAGGAAAGTGGGAGTGACCATTAGTGCATGAAGCTCTTCCTCACAAACTGACAAGTTTGGATGGCCATGTGAGGAAGGCAGATTCAGGAGCCACCACTTACTGTTCCGAGAAGGGTTTGGCATTACTATGGTATAACCCTTGCATATAAACACTATGGTTCTAGGAGAGGACATGTCAGGCGGACTGTGAGGGCAGAACCCCCCCCCCCCCCAGCCTCCATAAGAGTTGTCCTCAAATCCTTGCCCTTCAATGAACTGGTGGTGTCATGTATCCACAAAGTAGCATCAAACAAGCAAAACCATCATAATTCTGCTTTCCCACACTAATTATACTAGAAGCTTGGGCAGCTAAATCTGGAACAAAGTAAATTAGTCTCCCGCAAAAATCCAAGGCATTTTGTAACAGAAAGTCTCTTCTCATACAGCTTTCATAATATTTAATGTTATGTTGTCCCTGTCTCACCTTCCTTCTTGTTGGTTGGGTTCGGAGCCAATCCTTGGCCGTATTCTAAAGCTCAAGAACTTCTACTGGCTCGAGGCTAGACCCTATCCCATCATGCCTAGTGCTAGTTACCCAGATTTCATTTGCTGCTTGAAGCTTCGAGATTGCTGGAGACTGGCTCAGGCTAAGTTTTTTCATTTTTCTTGTTTTATTCTATACTTTTCAGGAAATCTTACTGTAGTTTAGAAGTAGATTTCTAGGATCCCTATCTCCATTTTCTGGTTGTTGTTGTTTAGGCCATTGTTTGTTCTTCAGGCCTATCCCCCCTTTCAAATCCATTTTTTCTTAGTGGATTCCCCCTTGCTCTCAGCCCATTTTCAGTTATTCCCTCCTTCTCCCTTTCTGCTAAGGAGTTAGCCATTTAAGTTAGAGGCTCTCCTTGTTTGGGGGAGTTTGTCATTTAACTTAGAGGCTCTCCCCCTTCCTTTACCTCCCATTGCTTGTTGCAAACCATTGCTTGTTTAAAAAAATATATATAATCGATATAGTGTTGTTGTGGTTATTGTAGAGTGTAGGTTTCTCTTTTCTTGATTTCTTTAACTACAGTGTATTGTGCTTTTTGCTATTGGTGTTTCAATAATGTCTAAAGAAGCCTCTAAAGAATCTAAACCTTCTGGATTCAAGAAGTGTGACTTGTGCTCCCAAAAAATGTCCCTAACTGACGGACATACTAGTTGTGTTTATTGCCTGGGAGCTGTGCACCTGCAGGACTCATGTTCCATTTGTCATGCCTTCAGCACCAGAGTCCTGCAGGAGAGCAAAAACAAACTTAAACTGAAAGGCTTACCAAAAGGACCCTTTGACACAGCAGTGGAAGGGAATCAGGCAAGTAAACCAGGAAAATCCTCCAAACCGACATCTCTATTGGTTCTGACATCGGAACCGTCGAGACACAGAGAGAAATCTTCCAGTTCATCAGATCTGAAACCTCCTGGGTCCAACAAGACTTATCTCCTGCAGTTCCATCAGTGTCCTCAGAACTGTCTAGAAGCCACAGAAGGACTAGGTCTCCTTCTTTGTAACTGGTGCAGTCCACTCCACAGTCACTGCTTCTACAGTCTGTGGCGGGCAGTCACCGATCATCCACCCACTCCTCTCTGTCGTCCAGGAACCTTTCAAACAATGATGTGAAGAGGGTGGTGAAGAGGCTTCTCAAGACACCGGCTCTCACCAAAATCTTATCAAGCCCAGCCTGTATGGATGTTGAGCCAACTACTTTACCCCCTAGATTGTCTATTCCTCCTTTGACTCACCTGAGGTCGGAGCTGGAGTGCATGGAAGTCATTGTGGTGGAACAGTCAGTTCCAAAAACCTCTGGTCTTTCAATTCCAACATCCGCTCCGATCTCTTTGATACCTCCTTCTGTCGAGGGATCTGGGAGCTGACACTCCCTTGTCGGCTCCGGGGGAGGGGGGTAGCATCAGACCCTTGTCCGAACCCTTCAGCGCAGGTGATCTCGGCTCCCACATCACCCTCGGAGCCATCGACCCTCGGTGCGGGAGAGGTCTCTCGACTCTTCAGAGCCAGGGACCCTCTTGGGCTGGGATCGTGGTGCCTTCAAGGTGATGAGGAGTGTGCTGTACTCTCAGACAGCTCCTCCCTCGGCTTCAGCTACTCCATCCCCCATGGAGCCAGTGTCTTCCCTGTCACCACCCTTCCATTCTGTAGGGAACCAGTGCCCCAGGATGCCGCAATGGGTGACCCCCCCCTCTTCCGAAACCTCCCCAGCACATCCTCCTGAGGAGGTCCCTCAGAAGAGGACATGTAAGAGGAAGCATGTGGATGCCCCTGAGTCCCTGACATCAGACACGGACTTGGAGGACTCAGAAGGGTCCACCTCTAAGGATATCTCATTCTCAGACATCCTGAAAATCCTCAAGCAAAGGGGTAGCTGGAAGTCCCTTTCCCCTGCTGAAGATAAGTCCGTGTACCTGGAGGCATTTGGTTCCCGACCCTCCACCTTTTGGGTATCTCCGCCCTTCAACCCGCTGCTAGGGGTAGTAAGTCAAAAGGCGTGTAGCTCTCCAGAATCGATGGAACCAGTTCTGCGGAGGCCCAATAAGTTCATAACGGCACCAGATGACAAAACTTTCCTATCCAAGGGTGTGCCTGTTGATGCTATGATGGTGGAGGTGGCCACTAAGAAGGAATTAGCAGAGATTTCTACTTCTGTCCATCTGCCGAACAGAGAGTTCCATAAGGGGAACAGACACAGGAAGCGTGTCTTTTCTTCAGTGTCCTTTACTCTCAGGTCACCAAATTATTTATCCCATTTCACCCATCTACAGAGGGATCTCCTGAAAGAGCTAGGAGATACCTACAGGATCCTACAGCTGTGGGAGCTGCAGATAAAACTGCTTCTCAGCTTGCAACCTTATCTTCAGTAGTTAACTCCTCCATGCGGCTTATCTCCTATGCAGCAGATGGAGCGAGTAGGGCTGCAGGCATACAACTCAACTTACGGAGACACTCCTGGATGTGCCTTTGTCAAGTTGCAGAGCCTTTTAAGTCTTCTTTTACTAACGCCCCTTTTGATGGTGCATTGTTGTTTGGGCCTTAGGTAAAAGAGACTCTAACTAGGTGCTAGCAGGATGGCAAGACTCTCTCTGCCATGGGAGTATGATTTTTCCACGCTTTCTAGACCTTATCCCAAAGGTCAAAAATGCGGAAAGATGTGGTTCTGGAAATCCCAGGGAGCTTTGCCTGACGCACGTGGTGAATAATAATGGGAGATGCTTCCCTCATGGCAGAGGGGATCCACAGAGTCAGGGCAACAGAGATACATTCTCTGGTAGGCCCTTACAGCACTCCTGAAATGAGGCCCACCTGTCCACCTCTGGAGGCCATCGGGGGAAGATTGTCACTGTATCCAGAAGCCTGACAAAATATCACAACAGACACATGGGTACAGTCGATAATATCCAGGGGATACAGTATTCCTTTCTCCATGCCACTTCTTCCCAAAAAACAAAAATCCATCCCATAAATGCCACCCAATCTAAGGGAACAAGCAACTCTAGAAGTTCAAAAGTTGCTAAGAAAAAGAGTCATCCAAGAAGTCCATGCAGATCAAATTGGATGCGGAACTTACTCAAGGTTCTTTTTATTACCAAAGAAAACAGGGGACTGGAGGCCCATTGTGGACCTCAGCAGACTCAACAAGTCTGTCAAAAAGACAAAGTTCTGGAGGGTAACACTGCAGTCCATACTTCCCTTTCTGGGAAATGACAATTGGATGTGCTCCATTGATCTCCAGGATACGTACTACCACATCAAGATGGACAAGTGATCCAGGAGATTTCTACACTTCTGGCTGGGGACCAGTCACTACCAGTTCAAAGCTCTGCCCTTTGGCCTCACCACAGCCCCCAGGGTGTTCACTAAATGCATGGCAGTAGTCACGGCTCATTTGAGGCATCTAGGATTCTGGGTGTTTCCATATCTGGACGACTGGCTCCTTACCGCCACCACTGAGCATCAACTAACCGAGTCAAAGGATACCATCATCTGCCTCTGCTTTCATCTAGGCATCACTATAAACTATGAAAAGTCTGCCTTGTTGCCCTGTCAATATATTACATTTATAGGAGGAGATCTAGACACCAAAGACATGATAGCAAAATTGCCTCAGGAGAGGGTGTCGACCATTCGACACTAAGTTGCAACTTTAATCGGGAGGAAAAAGATTCAAGCAAGATTTGTTCTGAAAGTCCTGGGCTCACTGCCAGCAGCAAAATTCTAGTTTGCTTGGTATGCTTCCACATGAGGTTTTTGCAGTGGTTCCTGTTTGCTCAATGGTCCACGCAAGATTGAACCATGTCCCACGAAATTCTCATAAAGGAGACCTGCAAGAAGGACCTAAAATGGTGGCTTCTGTCCACCCAGCTGACGATAGGCAGACCATTCACCCTCCCCCAACCAATGGCCACAGTGACCACAGGTGCTTCCCACATAGGGTGGGGAGGCATTTTCTGGGACAGACTGTTCATGGAACTTAGCAACAACACAAGTACCACTTGCACATAAATGTCCTCAAGATGAGAGGAGTGCTCCTGGCATTGCCAGCACTTCACAGCTCTCTCCCCATGGGGACGATTGCAATTCTGACAGACAATATGTCAGTGGTATGGTACATCAACAAGCAAGGCGGAACCAGATCCTACCCCTTATGCCGAGAGGCCCTAAGAGTATGGCAATGGGAGATGTCCTCCCAACGCCTTCTGATTGAGACCACATCCCAGGGAAATCCAACATGATAGCAGGCAAGCTAAGCAGGACTATACTTATGCCTCATGAGTGGTCCCTGAAATAGGACATTGCGAACCAGATTTTTCACAAGTGGGGCCAGCCTTGCTGCGATCTTTTTGCAACATCCATCAATGTGAAATGCAGCAGCTATTTTGCCCTAGTCCCCCCACTGGGACAATCACCCAGGGATGCATTTGTTCATGATTGGCTCCTGGAACTTCTGTATGCCTTTGCTCTGTTCCCTCTGATTCCCAAGGTTCTTCAGAAAGCAAAATCAGTGGGTTGCAAGCTAATTCTCATTGCTCCCTATTGGCCTCATCAAATCTGGTTCCCGTTTCTATGGCCCCATCTTCTGTAGGAGCCTTGGATCCTGGACCCAGCTCCACATCTGCTGATGCATCAGTTAGGCACACTCCATCCTTCCTTACAGACCCTCAAGCTGACGGCTTGGTTACTCCACTTCCTGACTTAGCCAGGCTTCCTGACATCTCCCCGGCAGTACAACATATTCTGATTTCCTCTCACAAATCCTCTACAAGAAAACTGTATACTAGCAAATGGAAACGGTTCTCTTGTTGGGCTGACAAAAATAATATTGAACCTTTTACTGCACCCATTTCAAAGATCCTAGAATTCCTCACTGAAACTTTTAACCAAGGAGCAGCAGCAGCAGCTATCTGAGTTCAGTTGGCTGCATTTCCAATTTTCATGTGGGAGAAATGGGTTCTAATGTTATGTCCCACAGACTATGCAAAGCTTTTCTGAGGGGTACTATCCTTTTGAGACCCCCAAGAGAACCACTTCCTTCTTGGGATCTAAATCTAGTCCTAGTTGCCTTGATTCTTCCTCCGTTCGAACCGGCTAATTCTTGTGCTCTAAAATGTTTGACTTGGAAAACGATTTTCTTGATCGCCATTACCTCAGCTAGGAGGGTATCAGAATTACAAGCCCTTTCCATTCGTCCCCCTTATTTAATTTTTAACAAAAACAGGGTTTCTCTCAGAACCAGCCCCTCCTTTCTACCAAAAGTTTGCTCAGAGTTCAATCTAAATCAATCAATAGAACTACCTGTGTTCTTCCAGAACCATGGCAACAAGGCAGAGTATAAACTCCACCAACTGGATGTTCATAGACAATTACATTTCTACTTGCACAGGACACAAGAATTCAGACAATCTGACCGATTGTTTGTATCCTTTGCAGAAAACAAAAAGGGAACTTTAGTCTCAAAAGTAGCTTTATCAAAATGGATTTCAGATACCATTACGTATGTCTATAAATCACAGAACAAACAACTGCCAGGGAAAATTACAGGACAGTCAACCAGGGCCTTGTCCACCACTACTGCCTTTCATACCTTCATCACTCATTACAAAGTAGATGTGGCCTCCAGGAACAGGGCATCCTTTGGTTACACAGTCCTAAAGAGTATATTCCATTGAGCCGCCCAAGAAGAAGGTGCTGGGAATGCAGTCCCAACCAACAAGAAGGAAGGCGAGATAGGGACAACATAACATAAAGAAGTTATGTGCTCACCATAACGTTCCATGTTTGTTGTCCTTGATCTTGCCTTCCTTCTTGCATCCCACCCTCCGTCCCACTCCTGGAGGATTGAGAGGAGTTATCAATCTTTGGCTAGATAGGCCTTGATCCCCTTCCTGCCTTATGAGTTGAATAGAATAAGAGTTTCTACTTATGGCTTGATGGCTTTCCTTATATATGTATGCATATACACATATATATTTTTTTAAATATGCCTATACTTTATATATCTGCATATTGTGGTCTAGTATTATGGGTTATCACAAATGAGATCTGGGTAATTAGCACTAGGCATGATGGGATAGGGTCTAGCCTCGAGCCAGTAGAAGCTCTCGAGCTTTAGAATATGGCTGAGTTGGAGCCGAGGATCAGCTCAAACCCAACCAACAAGAAGGAGGGCAAGATCAAGGACAACAAACATGGAACGTTATGGTGAGTACATAATGTATTTTTTATTATTTCACTGTTAAGGTATCCAAGTGCTGTTTTCTTTTCACTATATGGTGCAGCTCACACTTAAATTCTATAATTTTCAGTTTTAAATAAAATTTCATATGTGGCTTCTGCTCAAGCTAGGCACAGATAAACAGATACATATATGTAATAGAACAATAGAACAAATCACAAAATGCTGTGGCATTCCATCATTGAACAGAAAGAACTTAACCAAAAACCATCAACACAAAATAATTGCAAATGTAAACAATATCTTCACTTTTGTGATCATAACACTTCTGACCACACACACACAAAAAGGATGGATTGTTGTATCCTTTGGGAAGTCATCTACCTCAAGGAATTACCACCCTGACACTACTTCCCTAAAAGTTAATCCAGTTGTTCATGATTTGGGAACTTATGTGGACAACGACCTAACTTTTGATCAACAGGTGTCCATTTTTGTAAAAAAGTCTTTCTATACTGTAAATCTTATAAGCAAAGTGATTGTGTCTAGATCTAGAGATGTCATTGTCCCCTTTACTCATCTCTCATTGGGCAAATCACTAAATATGATGCCTATTTGGCATTTATTTGTCTAGTCACATGCAACAACTGGAATACCCACAGACATACCTTACTAAAAGGATACAAGGCCTAAACAACATGTCCTACATGGATGGGCTGAATGCCCTGTCACTGTAATTGGTATCCTATGGACTGCTAAGAGGTGACCTATGCCTCTGGCATAGAAGGCATCTTCTGACCCAATACTGATGGATTTACTGAACATCAGCAAGTCAAATGGCATCAGAAAAACTCAGTCTAGGGATCAAAACCTCTTCTGCAACATCAACAGAATGGTTTGAAGGGACAGGTATATCTCGCAGAGGATACCGCTGCTCTGAAATAGGCTCCCCAGCCACATAAAACAAGTTCATCCTTACCCATATTCAAGCTCAACTTGGATCTATGCATGAGAAACAGATGATAATCCGAGAGTGAGCTACTTAATGTGGTAGTTTTAACCAATTTAATTATCTGAGGGCTAGGCAGTGATCTGTTCTACTGTTATAGTTTACTGCAAATGTAGCTATTTTATTACAACACTGACTAAGTTTGGACAGTTGTGAAACTTGAAGGTTAGAGACAATCTGGGCATCACAGAGGAAAGATGGCAATAATAAAGTAGAGGCTATACAGCTTCTGGTTGTCAGTGAAGTAGGTTTTTTTACTTTGTATGATGCACCTAGGTTTCTGAGTTGTTTTTTTTTAAGTACATATGATACATGGTGGTTGAATTTCAAATGCTCATCTATGATTACACCCAGTAATGTTATGTGATTTACTTGTTCTATCATGGTGTTTTTGACAGAAACAATAGTGAATGCAGCTGTTTTATCAGAGATGTCTTTTTGGGTAAATACCTATAATTTAGTTCTTTGAGGGTTTTGTAGTACTTGTGAATTATTTAACCATGCTTCAATCAATAAGAAGGTTTGTACTGTAATGTCTGGTTTTCAGAGCAAGATTTTGCAGAGCAGATTAGGGTTGGATCATTGGAGTATTGAACTATGGTGGCATTTTTTGTAGCAGTGTAGAGGTCATTGATGAATATGTTGAAAAGTATGGGAGCTAGTATAGATACCTGTGGGACATTACTATTTACAGGTAAGAAAGTGGACAACTTTTTCCATTTTACTCTCTTGTGCTGTTTGAGGGGTAGCTATGGAACCTTCTCAATGAAGAGAATGACAGGTTATGTAAGAGTTTTTGGTGGGAGACAGTATTAGAAACTTTTGATAAGTCTAGGAAGATGGTGGAGATTAGGCTTCCAATATTTTTATAGGTGTTGACAGTATTAGCTGACAAAATAGCACAGATAGATGCTCTCAAGTCTGAGAGAGCAAAGGACACCAAAGCTCTTCCTGCATGAAACTGGAATTGCAGTTGAACTCCAAAACTTAGCAACAGACGGGAAGGAGCTTAAATGTATAAGATCAATCCTGCAAGTTGAGCACTAGTCAATGAAGATCCCAAATATTGAAACTTAAAATGGTTTAAATATTGATATGAAAACTTGAAAGTTTACTTTTAGAAATCAAATGAAGAATCCCATAATTTCCTTGAAGAACAATAAGTTCTATTTCAATAAAACTCTTTTTCTTAAAATAGAAATTAGTAGGTGAGCGCTTGGTTTTTAGACTTAAAAATACATACACACTCTTCATATAATCATTATCATGTACGCTTTTTGAGTCAATTACATAACTGCCAATTGAACAACCTGAGTATCAGCTGATTGGTTAAATAACTTGAAGTAGCAAATCTATTGGTGCAATAGTTATCCTGTCTCTTGAGTAAGGGGTGTGTTAGTGCGGGAACGTATGGTAGAATAAGCGTAGAGTGCGGTAATAGGATATCCTTGGGGAGTGGGGCCACTGGGACATGACCAAATGGTTAGTAATGATGATGAGATGACTGGACCGACAGTCAGTGGGGGAACTCATGAATGGTTCAAGGAATTAAAAACCTTGTTAATAACTGTGGATAGGCTATCAGTGATCAAGTGATGATGTAACCAGGAGGCTGAGCTAAAAGTGCAGGGGGGGGACTGATAAAGATTGGTCTATACAAAAACATGGGAAGTACTGGCATTGGCTGTCCAGTTAAAATATTAGGTCATAAAACATACATGTGGTGTGCTGCTGTTTGCAGATGTGAAGATAGGGGAGTGGGGCAGTTGCACAGGAATGGTCGTGATTGTTCAGGGTTATTTGAAACAATATTCAACCAGCCAAGAACATTCCTGACATTTTGGCCCCACCTAAGTTTATTGTCCCATAACACCATCACTCTCTTTCAAATTAGCTGTATAAGCTGTAGCAACTGTTTGCTACATTTGTTGCAAGCAGTTTGCTACATTTTAAAAAGAAGAAGAAATGCTTTCTTTTTTTTTTTTTAAACTAAAACACAAGCACTGTAGTGCTCTATGCAGGCAGGGTATAAACTGTAGCAACTGTTTGCTATATTTCTAGCAAGCAGTTTGCTACAGTATAAAAGAACCATTTTTTGTTATTAAAATAATTTGAAGGAGTGCTGGGGGCAGGGCACAGAAACAGGACCTGAATGGCTGGGCAGTAGTGAGTGGGAGGTATGTTGTGCATCTGGCCACCTGCACCTCAAGCTACATTCACTAAAAACAGCTAAATACTCTATTGAAGATTTCTCTTATCTTTTTTTCTCGGAAATTTTCTTATTTCATGTCAAATATGAGAGGAAAATAAGACTGCAGTTGTCAAATCCCTTACCAGGAATGATATACTATGTCTTTTTTGTCTATGACCAAAAGATCATTTAAAAGCATGTACTATTTTTCAGCATTTGTACCTAGGACTTTAAACAGTCATTTGTCCTCCTCTAATCTACATCTATAAAACAAACATCTTCAGGATCTCGCACAAGCCAATATGACATGAGGGTCATCTCCCTTGCTCACTCAACAGCCTAGAAGATAAGGCAAAAACTCAGACGAAGATACTGAGCCCAGTTCCTTCTCTGTGTTAGAGTCAGACATCTTCATTGAGACACTTGATAGGGCTACAGATCATCTGATGTCTGGGCCTATTCCTGCTGTTGTGACCCATCTTGAGTCTAACAAGGCACTGGCATGTAGTATGTCCCTTCTGACCAGTAAGATGGCTGTTTAAGCCCAAAAGTGAGAGCAAAGGCTAGTTGTTTCTATGTGACCTGAATGTATTCCTCACATCTTAGGAAGGATGTTGCAGGGTCCCCCATGGAGATTCATTCAGGGTCAGACCCTTATTGCATCATTTCTTTGAATACTCCAAAGAAAAAGAAAAGACAAAAAACTAAGCATGTCTTCCATCGTTACTCCTTCCATTAGGAACTCCAGCAGGAGTGGTTTGACTTCTCTCAAGGACTTTTTAAAGCCCTTATGTCATTAAACTCTTTTCTTTCCTTCTACTTCCTCTACAGGCCTACAAAAGATAGATGAAGCCTTCTTCTGAAGAGAAATATATTTAATCTGTGGGAGTGGGAGAATGCATTTGAGAACCTATAGACTATTCTTTCCAATCACATTTTTGAGTCTGAAGTTAATAATATTTTGTCTTCAGACTCCCCCCATGAAGAACTTTTTTTTGGTGATACCATCCATAAAATGATGCAGCATTTTAATTAGGAATGTAAACACCATTTCTGAATCATAGAAAAGATGTAATCTACTGCACATGGATTTTCCAAAATTCTCTATCACCCCTATCTTGGAGGCATTTGAAGATACCTTTTGTCTGCCTCTTTGGGACTGGACTCTCATCCTCCTGCTCCTAAGAAGCCAGACAGGTATTATAAAATTCCTCAGAGTCACAAGTATTTATACAATAACCCTTCCTTTGACCCAGATATTATTTCCATGGAGTCAGATAAGGCTTTCAAACCTCTTTCATTTTCTAATGCCTGACCAAATGACAAGAATAGCAGAGCCATGGGAAAGTACAGAAATAAGGTGTATACTTCTGCTATGGTATATTTTCATACCATTATATTATATTATACAACGACCCCCCATTAATATTCCAAAATGTGTATGCTGATTGGTCAGCGTGCATGTTGTAAATCAAAGACTTATATTAATGTAAAAAGGTCCAGTCACCCAGACTTTTTCCATTAGTATAAGTCTTTTTTTTTTTGGACAGCAATGGAGAATGGAAGAGCTCCGTTGCTGTTATCTCGCTATGTTAAATGAATTTAACATAGCGAGATATCTTAAAAAAAAGTAACGGAGATCTTCCTTTCTCTGTTGCTTTTTTTAAAGCTGTCTTGCTATGTTAAGCTCATTTAACATAGTGAAATAGCTTTAAAAAAAGCAACGGAGAAAGGAAAATCTCAGTTGCTTTTTTTTAAAGCTATCTCACTATGTTAAACTCTTTTAACACAGTGAGACAAGTTTGTAAAAGCAACTGAGATCTTTCTTTCTCTGTTGCTTCCACACACACAGTTCTGATTTACTGCGTAACCATATGCATGTGCAGTACATCAGAACTACCGCAGAATACTGGACAGCAGTGGAAGGGCAGCAAGGAGGCATTATACAATGCCATTATTTAAGAAAAGTAAGTATTTTTTGTCTTAAATAATGTCATTGTATAATAGCAATAACCCACTTTTGGGTGTGGGTAATGCTGGATTTACCCATGGTTGTCTTTGTTTTGCCACTCGGGCTTCACCCTCATGACCAAACCACACCAACCGTGGATAAATCCAGTGTTACCCACACTCAGGTGTGGGTTATTGCTTAATTATATCAGACCTATATGATTAGATAACATGTTTTCTTTTCTTTTTTTTATTTTACATTTGAAGTATTCCTAACTCTGTCACTAAGACTTCCTTGTTCATGTTCATTTCTGCCACACAGGGGGCATGACATTCTATCAATTGTTGGTATGATGCTGCTGATACCTCTTCTAGAGCAGCTACTACAGATTCAGTCATAAGGAGGTATGTTAAACCTACATTTTTAGATGCTTCTTTTGATAAAAACAACTTGTTTTGTTCTTCTGTTTCTAAAATATTAAAAAATAAAAGTTAATGCAAGGATTTAATTGTTTTTTTCTCTGTTGCTCTCCCATCCCTGAGTTCCAGAGAATACCCCTCCAAGTGAGATCCTTTTTTCCAACAAAACACAAAAAGTGTCTTAGCACAAAGGTAAGAAATCTTCTAAGCAGAAATGGCATAAAAAGCCTTAGCCCAACTTCAAAGAGTCTAAAGGACAAAGGTTTAAATTTTTGACTATCTGCCAACACCTTCCACTTTCCAACATCTTCCTGCCACCCCCTTTGGACAGCAATAGCATCCAGCACTTAGGTTTGGAAATCATAAAGAATGGGTATATGCTTCACATGAATTCTTCCGATTTTCTTGAGGGATATCTCAGGTCACCTCAAACCAAAAGCAACTGATCCACTCCATCCCGCCTGATCTCCTCCATCAGGGAATAGTAGAACCTGCCTCTAAGCATTAAAAAGAAAAACGGTTCTATTCCAGGCTTTACCTTGTATCAAGAAAGGAAGATATTTGAAGACCAGTTATTGGCTTATCCAATCAGAACACTTATTTAAAAATTCCAGAATTAAAGGTGTTAATCCTCCAGACTAGTTTCCCCTTATGTATTTACTGCTTATTACCAAGTCATGTGGCATCAGAAACACTCTGTCTTTGGACACAAACCTCTTCTGCAACATTAACAAAACAGTGTTTAGGGACAGGTATATCTCCCAGAGGATGCCACTGTTCTGGAACAGACTCCACAGTCACATAAAACAAAGTTCATCCTGTCTATATTCAAGGTAAACTTGGATTATCGACCATGGAATGGGTACGGCCAGTTTCTCACCAAATGGGATAGGTTAAGTCAAGCAAAAATTGGTTTGGCTTAAAATGGCCCTAGTACTTGCCTATAATCCTTCTACAAGCTCTTTTTGCTGCCTTGGATTTGAAGGATACTTGCCTGCAATATCACTATCCATCCAGACGGCAGACTTTTAGAGATTGTGTTTTTGGGATATCAGTTTCAATTTACTGCTTTACCTTTTAGGATTACCACTGCACCAAGAGATTTCACAAAGTGCCTTGCCCCTGTCATAGCATATTGCAGACTTCAGTGTTTCATCATCTGTCCATATCTGGATGACTTCCTCATTAAGGCCACTTCACTCCAAAAGATTATTCATGACTTACTACTCACTATCAGCATTTTCACTCCCTATTATTTTCTTTTAACCTCAAAAAAATCCAGTCTGAAACGCATAAGTCTCTGAAATTTCTAGAATGTCCCCTGAATACACTCGCCATAATGGCCTGTCTCCCTTTGGAGAAAGCCCAGTTATTAACAGACTACTTTATTAACCTCACAAATATGCTAATGGGCTCTACAAGAGAGATTCTTTCTGAAAGCCTTGGAGCTCATAGGTTGGTACTGGGCTATCTGCCCGAAGGCATATATTAGCCCAGCCACATTGTGCGGTATTCACCGCCCCTTTAGTAGTTCCCTAGACCCTTGTACTAGCAGCTAGTACCCTTGGCCCCTATCTAGTAGTGCTATTGGTGTGATCCCCGCTGTGAACCTTCTGTTACCCATCCACTCATCAAGGTTCCTCTTGAAGAGTGATAGTGAGGGGCTCTGTCTTATGTAGATCGGGACCCTGGTCCATAGTAAGGGAAGTCTCTGCGACGGGAATCTATCCCTCCAGCATGCTCTATTCATTGTTGTGTTGAGGTTTATATCCCTAGAGAGTGTAGCTCGAGTAGATTTGGTTTTGCTAAGATGGAGCATGTTCAACAATTATGGGTTGGACATGGCTCTGTACGTTAGACAGAGATCGCCTCTGAGAAAGCGGTATGCAACAGAGAACAGTCTTAGCTTTTTCAATCGTGCTGCATAGGGCAACTGTTTGAGGCCAGTAATTCTCTTGGTTAGGTACCTCAGTGGTCTCTCCAGCTGCTGGAGATGTCTAGCCAGGTACATTCCAATTGGTGCATTGTACTCAATAATGGGTCTGATGAGGGAAGAGTAGAGGGGCACCATTACATCATTAGATCTTGATGCGAACCCTTTTGTGATCAAATGGGTCACATAGAAAGATTTTCTAACCACTTTGGCAACATGGTTATCAAGGAAAGCTGACTATCTACTTGGGTCCCTAGATCCCTTATTTCTTCTTCAGATTTCAGGGGATTACCTCCTATGCTGTAGTTTGCGGGTACTCTGTTTTTTCCAAAGGGGATTACTATGCATTTTTTTGCATTTAGCTTGAGACCATGGCTTTGACACCATACATCAGTCTCACTTAGGCCCTTCTGGAGGATCTCCATGTCAGCCAGAAACTCTATTATAGCACCCAGTTTGCAGTCGTCCGCAAACTTAGTCAGCCACAGCCCTTCCATGCTTGCATGTACTTCTGAGAAGTATATGCCAAACAGGACATGACATTCACAATCTAAAAGGTTCCCATTTCCATATTCCACAATTAAAAATCTAGTGCTAAATTACATTATTTTGGATACAGCATTGACGTCCTCTTTCATTTTCAATTTCTTTCTTGCCTTTTGTAAAGAAGAGTTGTTCTAATGGATCAGCCAGATAAAAGCCAATCCACAATTTCTTTCTTAGCCTGTTCAAAAGGTCTCAAATATCTGCGACCTTGCCTGGGGGGGGGGCTTGTTCAAAGGATTTCAAGTTGCAGGTAGTCTAGTCCATCCAGGACAAGAAAAGACATGCAAACATCAAATAAATGATGGCTTTGATCTTTGTCTTTCAGACATTCCATCACCCTTGGATACCTGAAGCTCTTCCAGTTTTAGCAGATAGTACCGCAGTCATGTGCTTTATATCAACAAGCAGGGGAGAACAAAGTCTGAACAACTTTGCAGGATTGCATCAAAATTCAGAATGTTGCTGTTCATCACAGTCCTTTCCTTCAGGCTGTGCACATCCCTTTGCTACTAAATTCAGTGGCAGACTACTTGAGCAGATCAAGGACAGACCCTCATGAATTCTGAAGGTGGTTCAAAAGATTTAGAAAAGCAGTCTGAAATTTTTATTGGTGATCCCCTTTTGGCCAAAATAACACTGTTTCTCCTTTCTTTTTAACCTAGCCAATGGTAATCACAAGTTAAACCATAGGATGGACACACACAAGGGCTTTCTAATACATCTGAACCTAAAGGCACTGAATTTCACAGTCTGGATGATAGGCTTCTAATTCCTTTTAGGCACCTTTATTCTGAGGATGTGCAATGAGTTATAGAGGAGGCTAAACTATCTGTAACCAGAAAATCTTATATTTCTAAGTGGAAGAGATCAGCTATGTGGTATCATGGGTCTTTTTCATCCTTGAATATGTGTGTATGTTGCTCATTTCAGGTTTAGCATACACCTCCATCAAGATGTACTTGTCAACCATTTCAGCCTGTCTACCAATGAGTCCACTTCTTTCTACTTGTTATGATATTAGTTTGCAAAAGGCATCCTAAATATCAGGCCTCCCAGAAAATCTAGTCTGCTTCTTTGGGACCTAAACTATGTTATTGACAAATTAATACTAGAATGCTTTGAACCTGCTTGTTCTGCGTGTTTAAAATATTGCACTTGGAAACGAGTCTTAATGACTTTCACAGCAGCCAAAAGGCTTTCCAAGTTACAGGCTGTCATGTCTACTCCCCCATTTTCTGAATTTTCATACAGATAAGGTAGTACTCAGGATTAAACATCTCTTTAAGCCTAGTGAAATGTCTCTTTACCAATCAATCTCCTTGCATTTTTTCCAGTCCTCAAAAATAGATGGCAAAGAATCCTTCATTTGCTGACTCTATATACACAAGTAAAGATTCTACTTGGAAAAGACAAAAAAAAAAAAAGTTTCATCAAGTGGTTATTTCTTTTGAGGGAATGGGGGGGGGGCATTCCAATCTCTAAACAGACTTTTCATGATGGATTTCCATAGCCATTTCTTTCTGCTATTCTTTCATGGCAAATGCTTTCAATGTCTTATTAAAGCACATTCAATCAGAGCTGTGGCTTCTTCTGTTGTTTTTTTCCAGAGGTAGCTACTTTGTCTTCCATTCACACTTTCACCAAATATTACAAAATAGTTTCTTTTTCCAGAGCTAGAAACAGGTTTTTCTACGAGCCATCCTTCAAGGTCTTCTGGATTTCAGTGTTGTCTCTCAAACCTCAACCATCTCTGTCTGAGAGCTCTGGGAGTCATCCTTTAAGTTAGCATTACTGCAGCAGTGTAAGAATTTATCACAGAAGTAGATGTTTGAATACATCACTTTTGCAGTATGGATGCACCGATCCTCCAACCACATTATTTTTGGTTTTGAGGTGGAGCCACTTTTTCATTTTCTTTCTCTTATTTACACTTTACTTCTGAGTCTTTCCTCTTTCAGACCATTATCTGCGGCCTTTCCTAGGGCAAGAAACCTCTCACAATCATTTTACCCATACATTCCTTAGGTCTCAGCACTTACTCTCATGTCAGACAGACAGCAAAAGTGGAGGGAGCCTAAGCTATTACAGACTGGCTGGATGTATCCATAGCAGAATATGTCCCATGAATTTGCATTACTGCAGCAGGAATGCTATGGAGGAGACTATAAAAGAACAAAATAGTGAGTATTATAAGAAGCTAACACACTGTTTTAGGAAGATTCGGCCACAATATAAGCAAAATTTTGGAGTTTCCCCCAGTCAGCAACTAGTGGAATCTTACAAGAACATAAAGGTGAACTGTAAACAAAAAAAAATAATGAAGGCTATAAGAAATCGACTCACTGCTTTTATATTCCTCCTGGGTTTACATTTCCTGAGCAGGTTGACCATTCCTGCTGGGATCAAAAACCAAGACATTTACCTGAAAGAATATACCTGTTATGCCTCTGGCATAAGGGCTTAGACTGAAATTAAAAGTAGTTGTGTTTTGGAACAAGTATCTGCAATCATTAGGACAGGCATAAAACAGTGTGAGCTGAAACAGGGGCAGTCCAAAACTACCATTATTTATCACATTCCCTTTTAAATAATTTACACACACAACTATTACTGCAGGAACTAATTGGCATTAACCCCACCCCTTCACAGGCTTTTTTTTATAGGATGCTGGGTGGAGTCTGCACATCTGACTGCTTAACAATTTCCTGTATTCCACACTTTTCAGACCTACTTCCATGTTCTGTTACTTTCTAGTAGTACTTTAGGCTTTCCAAATTACACTAGCTTGCAAGCTGCTTGTGGAAAGTGGCATCACTATATTGTTCTTTGACTCTTGATGTTAATTTAGACACCATTCTGTCTGTCCTTGTGAAGTCAACAATTACAGTAGCAGTTTCAAGTTTGTTGATGCTGTGTTTTTAGCTTTAGAGAGAGCAGCTTTCACCTGCGCATTTGAGATGTCCGGGAGGCTTGTTTTTTATGGATGATTGTAAATTGGTTAGAGTTGGGGCTTCATAAAGTAGCGAGGGTAGAAAGTAGGTTTTGGCTAGAATAATTTTTGTGGGTATGCTCAGAACATGTTTGTTTCTATGTAGTATGCCTAGTTTTTGATGTGTTTTCTTCATATTGCTTCGGATGTGCAGGTAAAATTTAAGATCTTCTATTATGTCTCCTAACAGTTTGGTATAGTGAACTAATTCAGTTTCAGTGCCATTTGCTGAAAAGATTTTTGAAAGATGCTCTGTTAGGGGTGTGAGTTTCTGGGATAAAGAGCAGTTTGTTTTTTTGGGGTTGAGTAAGGGTTCTGCTCTTGTAAGCCATGTTTCAATGGAGATGACAGCTTATGGAATAATTTGTTAGAGGTGAGTTAAGGTGTTTGTAGAGCAGATGGTAAAGTCATCTGCATATTGAATCAAGGTGCCTTCACAAGAATAAGAATATAGGTTATTGAATAGTAGAGGACCAAAGATGGGTCCTTGTGGGTCTCCTGTGAAAGTGGAAAGGTATGTAGAGATGGACCTTTTCCATTTTATAACTTGCTACCTGTTGACAGGGTAGCTAGGATACCACTGAATAGATAGAAATGATAGACCCAGGGTGGAAAGTTGATTGAGGAGTTTAGTGTGAGAGACCATGTTACAGGCTTTTGATAGAGCCAGAAATACTGCAGATGCAAACTTATTAGAGTTGCAAGCTTTATTGACAGTGTCTGTAAATGTATTACTATTTTATTTAATTTTATTTTATTTTACATTTGTTAACTGGGAAAGTCCACTGGACACATGTCCATTTTCAGTGGAGGCCCAGGGAGAAAAGCTCCACACAAAAAAACAATAAAGTAAAAAGATGATGTAGTTATACATAATAAAAATGTTAAAGTAATACAAGTGAGAAAATACAGTAGCTATGAACATTTTGGACGAATCCATCATTTGTAAGTAGTTGCAAATATGCAATAATGGTACATACAGATGTACAAGTTAGTTTGATAAGACAAGTAATGATATGAGAGTCATACTTTTACCTTTAATAAAGACATGCTCTATTATCTACCATAAATAGAGTAGGATAGTGAAGATGATGGTAGGACTATCTTGGATGAGTACAAGAGCAGAGCCAAGTAGCTCTAAAGTGAGTTCTTAGTGACTTTTTAAACAAAGATATAGATAGTATGGAGGTTATATGAAGTGGTAAGGAGTTCCTTATTTTAAAAAAACAAGTAATCTCTGTGGTATTCCCGAAGTCTCAAAACAACTCACTAAACAGTAGTGGGTCCAAAAACAAAACAGTGTAAGAAACTTCTCTGTGTGGAAGATTTTCAGTCCATATATTTCTAGTTAATCACTGTATATTAATCAGATCAGACAATAGTAGTAAAAGTAGCAAACTTAAACTAACTCATCTTAAGTCAAAACAAAACAAAAAATAATAATAGAAGATATATAATTGTACAGCATTACTAAGTATTCGAAAGTAATCCAAGCAGGGCAGGCAGTCTGTTTCCAGTCGAAAATCCTTGAGTTCCTTATTTTAGAGACAAAATTAGAAAAGAGAGATTCACCTGCTGTGTTGTTGGGTTTAGTAACTTATAGAAGGAATTTATTATTAGAACAGAGGGTTCTTTTATTAGAGTAAGGTTGAAGTAGGTTTTGGAGTGAGGGGGTTTTCTGAGGATGATGCAGAATTTTATGAGCTAGCATAAGTTCATTGTGCTGCAAGAGATTGGGAAATTCTATCCAATTAAGTTGCTTTAAAGCTATGCAGTGGTGTGTTTTGTATCAGGAGTCCAATGCAAACCTGGTGATTTTATTGTAGCGAGATTCTAATTTTGTTAAATCAGTCTTTTTGAGATTGGCAAGGCGTAGAGTAGGGTGGAGATGAGATGGGTATGTGATAATGTGATTTTTGTGGGTTTAGTAAGAAAATGTTATTCCTATAGAGGATACCCAGTTTTTTATGTACTTTCTTAATAGTATGGGCTATATGGATGCCAAATCTCAAATTATTGTCAATATCAACACCAAGAAGTTTTGTGTGTGCTATGGGGAAAATTATAGTTTTATTATTGGACATGATATTGAAGGAGGGGTCTAAGAAGGTGGATTTAGTAGGTTTAAAAAGAAGTAGTTTTGTTGTACTATGATTCAAAATAAGTTGGATGTTGGACAGAAATGTTTCAATTGATAGGAAGGAAAGTTGGGTAAGTGATTGGAGTTCATTTATAGAGGCTGCTGCACAAATTAATGTGGAATCATACAATGGAGGTGCTGTGGTCTGGCCAAAATCTGTGTTGCATATTGGTGATTAGCTTATTTTGTAAGGGATAGTGGAGGAATTGTTTATGTATACATCTCTCAATGATTTTAAAGAGGGGAGACAAGATGGGACAGAGATTTGTAATGGCAGTAGAATTACCTCCTTTATGTAAGGGGATAATATGTGCCATTTTACACAAGTTAAGGACACAGGATTCTGTAATTAATTTGTTAATAAGAATGGCTATTTGGTATGTTATTGTATTTGTAGCTAGATTTAGGTATTTCAGAGGAAAGTTGTCAGCTGAGGAGGAACAAGGTTTTGGTTTATGTAAAACCTTTTTTATGAGAGCTGTAGAAACTGGCTGAAAGGAAAGTGGGTGGAATTGTCTGTGTGTGTATCGGAGAGGTTGCATTTAGGTGAGATTTGTGTGGGAGGTGCTATGGTCTAAGGTAGGGGAAGTTAGCTGTGAGGAAGGTGGTGTGTTGGGTGAGTTTGAGGTCAAGTTTCCTATGCAGTCTATGAAGTATGTAATAAACTGGGTTGTTATTTGATGAGAGGGAATGAATGTCTGGGATAATTTTTTGTACATGGGTTTATAGAGAGGATATGGAGGACCAGATTTTTATGGTTGTTTTTATGGCTGTCTTGTAGGTCAGAATAATAAAACTTTTTATCTCTATTAATTTGCTTTTTGACATGGTTTCATAGCTGTCTGAATTGTTCCCAGTTTTTGTCATTTTTGTTCTTTTGCCAGTTAATCCATGCTGTGTCTCTGTCTTACATAAGGAGTTTGCACTGGTTAGTAAGTCATGGGGTATGGCTATTTTTAATTCTTTTTGTAAGCTGTGGGGTTAAGGTGTTAAAAATGCCAAATTATACTATCCACTCCCCTCCCTGTCTCAGTCATACACTCACATCCAACTTCCTGCCAGCAAACAATCCCAGCCTTACATCAGCCATACTTAATTTACATCACTTTCTACCATTAATTACTACACAAACACACTAATTATGCAACATCTTCTCATCATCACTACACTCTTCCTACTTCTCTCTGCTCTAACCTCTTATCAAGCCCACCTTTCCCATCCACAAACATTCCCTTACCTCCATCATCGATCACAATCTTCCAGCAACTTCTTCCTTCATTGTCTCCCCATCTCTCTTCAACTTCTCTATCACCTGACTTCATAAACTAACTATACTTCAGAAGCTCCCACCTATCTGCAAATCCAAACCAAAACTCCACAAACATCTATTACCTATTACTCCACTCACACTTCACTAATAACTTACTCTGCTCTGGAGACATCCACCCCAACCCAAGCCCCCATTCCTCTCTCCACAGCCACATACCCCTCAAGCCCCCCTTTACCTCCCCATCTTCTGACACCTCTCATCATCCCCATCTCCATATTCATACTCCAAACATATTTATGCAAACACCTAACTATTTACTCACTAAATATTCAAAGCCTAACCAACAAAATCACTGAGCTCCACTCCTGGATAGCCCATATCACACCTCACATTCTTTCCTTATCAGAAACTTGGCTCAAGCCAAACATCACTAACAGTGAAATACTACCACCTGGCTATAATATCTACTGCTCTGACAGATTCCCAAAAAAAGGGGGAGACATAGCCATCCCCTACTCCAACAACCTAAATCTCTCATCTGTCACCATTCCTATTCCTGACTTCCATCCTGCTGAACTTAACATTCTAAATTGTGACCTAAATCTTCACAAGAAATTAGCTGTCACTTCCATCTATATTCCCCCTGGAAATAATTTACCCATCCTAGAAAACATTCAAAAATGAGCAAACAAACTTGTAAAAATGTGTAGAAACAGGCAACCTGATGTCCAGATAGTCAATACTAACCACAGGAAAAAAAAAAAGTTTCTCTTTTAACGTAAAAGTTTTTATTTTTCAAAAGACAAAGCTTTTGTAACTGTCACAGCACAGCTTCCTCAAGACAGAAGAAGTAAAAAAACTAAACTGGTGCTGGTCTGTATAAATACAGTAACAAAAGTGACAAATAAATAAACTTCCTGCACTAAATTGACTCAATAAAAATAATGAATAAAATCATGAATAATCATAAAAACATTGAATTATTATCTAATAATGTTGTATGAAAAAAGACAACATAAAATGTTCTTACTAGCATTTACACATTAACATTGTAAAAATTATGCATTAAACACACAAAAAACATGTACATATAGGCATTACCTAAAAGCTCCTTAGTTTAAGAACACATGATGAGTTCTCACAGTTCTCATCTAGCCTAAATGCATAAATGCATCTAAATTCAACTGCATAAAAACACTCAGAACTCAAAGAACTCTGAAGAAGGGGCCCCCCTGGGGTTAAAAAAATGATCAATACCCAAAAGAAAAAAAAGTGGTCTGTTAAAACATGGGTGTTTTTTTGGCTAACTCTTTCTCTAAAGTTTTTTTTGGTGCTGGTGCTGGTATATATATTCTCTAGTTTATTTTTTTGATTGGTTTTTAAAAGGAAGGAAGGGAAGGACACACACAAAGCAACACCACTGACTTTGAATCACAAGTAATAAATCCTCTGATTCTGTTGTATTTTTTAACTTATAAATAAAGGAATTTCCAGTTCTCATCCTTACACATGTTAGCAATCACATTTTACATGTTGTCTAATAGGTCTTATGTGACCATAAGTAGTATGTGTATGCTGTAATTCTTTCAATTATTACTTCTCCTGTAAATTACATGGGCGGGTAGCCTAAGAACTTAACAAGTTACTTGATTAAATATTAATAACCCAGTTTTTTTTTTATAATAATGGGCCAAAAATTTGTTTTCAAGTTAAATTGGGTTATAAATAAAACTAAAAAAAAAGAATGCTGATTTAGTAAGAATTTTTAATTTTGGTTCCTGTTAACTGAATAACTGAGTGACCAGTTTGACCAGTTTAGCTATTTTGTTCTGGCCTGAGTGCTGTTTTGCTGTCTTGGAAGTCCTTGTCTTGAAAAAAAAAAATAAACTAAATTTCGAACTTTTTGAAATTTGAATTCCTGTGGTTTTTTTTGTGACTATCTGGACATCTGTTGACATGTACTACACATTCATCCTAGAAAACATCCTATTCTGGTTTTCCCAGTACACACCTTGTGAAACCCTCATCCTTGGAGATGTCAGTCTAGACTGGTCCAAACTCAAAACTGACTCTCCACAATTCAGTATCAACCTACAGGGTTTCCATCAGCTGATAACATCCCCCACCTGCCTTCATAAAAACTCATCATCTAGCTCCACCATTGACTAGATTCTAACTAACTCCCCCCACCACTACCATAGCCCCACTACCCTACCAGACTCCCTAAGTGATCATCTCCCACCTCTGTCTTAAGACAGTCCACCCAACCACCACCTTTTTAAAGATTGTCCAACTTTAATATCCCCCTATTGAACTCCATACTATCTAGTATTGACTGGTCCATCCTTAAGCTAATCCCTCTCACTGATGCTGTCAATAGGTTCAATAGCATTTTCCTGAATACCCTCAACTCCCTTCCTCCTCCAGGAAAATTAGCATAAAATCAAATTATGCCCCCTGGCTATCCAAGGACATTGGGTTAAAACAAAGGAACTTCCCCTGCTACAGAATTACAGAGAACTATGGAATCTTGTTAAGAAACAAATTAATAAGGACAAAAAGGCCTACTGTAGCTCTGCACAACTCAATAGCAAATCCAACCCTGGTAACTTTTGGTCTACTCTTAACAAAATTCTTTCTCCCGGCTGTCCTCCCAGTACCTCCCCTTATCCTAATAAATCTTATCAACAGATCAGTTAAAGAAGCTACTGTCTCTTTCCTATGGAAATCTTTCTTCACTATCCCCCTGCATGAAGGAGGTAAACTCAACTGACCCATCTAATTACTATTCCATCGTCATCCTACCCCCCCAAGATACTCAAAAATGCAATTCACTCACAGCTTCTTGACTACCTCCATCAGCATAACTTTCTCACTTCCACTCAACATGGTTTCTGACCTAACCACAGCACAACTACTGCCCTACTATCCTTCACCCATGCTATAACTGAGGCCCAAGATAATCTACTCATATCCTGTCTCTTCCTTGACCTTTCCAAAGCTTTCGACACTGTCTCTCACCCCATACTGCTATCTAAACTTGCTAACCTCAACCTAACAGCTACCTTCCTTACCTTGTTCTCCAGGTACCTCTCCAGTAGCCAGCAATCTATCATATGGCTTTCTTCCTACTCTCCCTTCTTTCCAGTCCCAACTGGAGTACCCCAAGGATCCATCTTGGATCCCCTGCTATACAACATCTTCACAAATGAACTTTATACATCTTGTAAACAATCCTCCCTCATCCAATACACAGATGACTCAACTCCATCCCCACCAATATCTCTGAACTCCATACTCAAACCCAACACACCTTTCTATCCACTGAAAAAATGGTTGTCTGACAATCTACTCATCCTTAACCCTAAAAAGACCAAACTCTTACTCTATCTCACCATAAATCCACCTTTTCTATCATATCCCCTAACAACGCTATCATTAATCCTGAAACTCACATAAATCTCCTAGGTGTCATTATTGATGATGAACTCAAATTCAACCTGCACATACTACAATGCATAAAAAAACACACCAGAAACTGGGTTTGCTATACTGCAACAAAAATTTCTAACTTCTACTGCTAGACTCTCCCTAGCACAGGCACTGCTCCTCTCCTCCCTCACATAAGCTGCCCATGTTCTAACCAACATTCAGGCCACATCCTTGAACAAACATACCATAAAATAGCTAGGTTTATTACAAACTCTCCATACAACTCACACCTCTACCTGGCCCTAAACTCTCTCCAATGGCTTCAACTCCCCACAACAACTCCTTCTATCACAATTTCTAATGTTAAACTCTATTCTATTCAAACTTTCTTCCTGCCAGCGCTCTCATCCATAGTCTCCACCTATACCCCACCTTGGACTCTCTGCACCTCTAACCAGCAACTCCTGGATATCTACCAACCAAAAAAAAATTTAGGCAAACTGCTATATAAATGCTCTGTTGCCCAGGCATGGAACAAACTGCCCCTACATATACATTCCATCACCCACCCATCACACTTTAAAAAATAACTTAAATTTCATATACTTGACACTAAAACTTGCCCCTGCCACGACCCAACATAACCCACTTTACCCCTGTATTTGCATCTAAAATAATCTATCCCCACTTCACCTAGTAACCCACAAGGTGGTTTCCTGCTAAACACAATCAACAATACTGAAGGAATTAAAATCTTCATAAATCTATATCTAGCTTGTAAATAATCCTATGTGTATATCACTATGTGCATGCTTTCTACTTTGTATCTTAGACTTGTAGTATTTCAAATTTCTGTAATTCTTTGATTGTAAAATTTTTTATACACTGTAAAATTGTTTGTAACTGGAGCTCTTCTACTCGGGTCTCCACTGAAAATGGGCCATAAGCCCAGTTGGACCAACCCAGTTAACAGGTGTCAATAAATACATTTAGGATGGACCATTTAACTGCTTTCAGAGCTTCAATGTAAGATACTTTGGCGAAACTGGAGAGATTACAGGTAGTTTTGAACTTATGTTCCTTCAGTAATTGTGTAGTATTCCTATGGGTATAAGCTGGCAGGTGGTCATTTAGTGTATCAGGGAGGGTACCTAAGGTGGTAAAATTGGGTTGATAGCCAGAATCCAATTCGGGATAGATTATTGGGAGCTGCTTTTGCCATATCTTGTTGGTCTATTAATACGTTGAGTGAATCCAAACAGATTCATGCTGTAGATTGTTGAATTTGCAAATAAAGACTGCCAGGAGGATAATTTCATTTGTGATTGTATCAGTTATCCAGGATAGTATGTTTTCAAGTACTGAAATGTTCTGCACTGGGGGATACATAGCACATTAATACATATGTTCTTGCTTCTAATAGGTTTTAGGAATATGATTAGGATTGTTTAGAATAACTATTTTTAAACTTTTAGGGTCTATTCTTTGGTTTGGGGTTTGGTTGGGACCTCGACTGAGGTGGATGTCACCACAATTATGTATAGTGGATAAAGATGGTTTGTTTATTACGGCATATTTAGCAGGGATAGGTAGAAGTATTACTTTGACTTTGGGAATAGCATTTTTTAGTGTTATGGGGTTACAACAGTGGAATGGAGTTATGGAAAATAAGCTTGAAGAGATTTTTGAGTTCTAGAGAGAAGATGGTTGACAGGTGAGGAAGATGTAATGGTTAAGGTGTGCTTATTTATTATTACTACAGGTGGGGATGTTAGGAATGAGAGAAGGATGAATAAGGTGATAGAGGAGGGGAACAGCATGGTTAGTATTGTAGAAATCTTGCAGTATGGCGAAGTGAGTTAATGTGCAGTGATAATAGTGTGAAGAATAGGTACGTTTTGATGGGGAGGGAGCACAGTGAGATTTGAGAAGGAATTTAGAACATAAGTGGGTGGGGATGGTACAGTGAGAACAGTTTGTGAATGGATAGTGCAGTTAGGCACAGGCTAGGAGGTAGATGAGATGGAGTAACAGAAGCATACGTTTAGATGTAGTGGGGGGTTGGGAACTGGGGGTAGGGTACAGAGTGGAGTGCTGCCTGCGCATAGTGAGGGCTGAAGGGAGTGGGTTGGCCCATGATGGAGTAAGTACCAGGAAAATTAACTGTAAAGCTGCAGCAGGACAGGAGATAAGGCAAGTCCAAGAGTGTCTCAGTTGAGTAAATTTAGTGCTGCTTTCTGCCACTTAATGAACTCCTAAGCATTCACTAACATTGATCTGTCCCTCCAGTAATTTGTACTGTTTTAGCTGTTTCTCATCCAGTAAAGTTTTATCCTTACTGGGGCATCTTCTACGTCATATTGACTGTGGGCATTTTAGGCACCAAAACCTCTTGTGGCATACAGCTACATTTGGGCATTCTCTGTTGAATGGATTTTAGCATTTTGCTTTAGTTCAGTAAATTGCAAGATATAATCAGAAAGTTGTATTATTTAAATGGAGGTAAAACAAAGAATAAGTAAATCTGGCATATAGCCTGCATTTTATATATATATATATATATATATATATATATATATATATATATATACACACACACACACAACTAGTTTATGTTTATGCTACTGAGTTTTTCCAGTACTGCACTTACTAAAGTACCATAAGTATGTTCTTTACAAGTAACACCTACATACATCTATAATTATTATAAAAGGAAAATGTTCTTTACAAGTAACACCTACATATATCTATAATTATTATAAAAGGAAACTTGGGTCACGACATTAGAAAAAGATAAGTGGATGATCCAGACAGCAACTAGTAGTATCTCATTACAAGAACACTGAAGACAGACTGTATGTTAGCCTAGTTACAATACTTGTCTATATTTCCCTTGTGTTTACATTTGTAATTAATGTTAACTATCTCCTTGCCCTGAACATATTAGCCATTCTTGCGGAGATCAGAATGTAGATATAAATCTGAAATAATAGACTGAATTTACAGCAAGTTCTTTTCTTCCACACATTAAGACAGACATAAAATGGTGTAAGCTGAAAAAGAGACAGTCCAAAACTTGTATTACATATCTCATTCCCTTTTCAGTATGTGTTGGAGGAATAGATAGTGTGTCTATTACTGTGGGAACTGGATTACATTACCCCCTCACAGATTGTTTTCATAAGTTGAAGGGGGGAATCCCCACTGCACTTAACTGCAGATGGTGCTGCTTCATTTTGCCTCTTACCCTACCTCTATTCTCACTTTCCCCATATAATTTCCTTTATCCTTACTATGGACTTCATCCCCAATCACATGACACTTTCTACTTTCATCAATTCCCTATCCCCATCACTATTAATTGCATATCACTCACTCCAACTGCTAAAGTATCTACAGTCTACTTCTCTTCCATTAAACCTTTCAGCTATACATCTTCTAAGCTGTTGTATGTCATATCTTGCAAAATGTGTGGCTAATAGGTTGTTTTACTTGCCCACAACAGACACCACCTTTTATAATTAACTTTACTGCACCCCACTGAAACTATCAGCTTTAGTGGCAACCACGGTTATAGTTTCCCCTTTACATATCAGATAAGCTGTGTTTTCCTACAACACAGATTGTGCTTCACTTATTCATCTTCCCTTCATTATTTCTCTGTAACCTAATTTGATTTTACTCTCTCCAACTCTTGTCTTAGGTGGTGACTAAGGCAGATAATCTGTTCTCAGCCTATATGACAGATTATCTGGTCCTGTCCTCTAAACCATTTGTCTTAAGTCAAGATAACACCATTGCTTTCTGTTTTGATAATTTACAAAATACTCCCCCAATTATAATCAACATTTCAAGAAAACTAATCTTGTGATAATTTCACTTCTATCCCAGGCTTGCAGACTAGCTATCTACTCAGTTGTTTTTAATTGCCAAAAACAATTTCCCCTTGCTTAATCAGCTTTATACTGCCATATTTAAGGTATTGATTTGCTAGCAACCAAAGCTCATAATCTGTGTTCCAACTGTTTGCCCTTGGTGCAGGTAAGCTATTTCCCCAACACCAAAACTGACCCTACTTCACTTAACCATCTTCCTTCTTTAACTTTCCACAGTACAGATGACAGGCTGAGTTTACTCCTCCTGAACTTTTGCTTTAGGTGGTAACTAAGGCAGATAATCTTGTTTACCCATTTACTCACAGCCTGTGTAGCAGATATGCTGGTTCTGTTCTGTAAACCATTTGTCTTAAGTCATGCTAAAATCACTTCTCTCAAAATTGGAATATAGCCCCCACAAATACATGCAAATATTTATCTCCCCCTATTAATGCATACCACCAAAAGCATTTTAATTCAAGTAATACTACAACAATACAATCATATACTTTTACACTTTAAAAGATTATTCATGGTCTCTAATCTTGGACCTGTAAGTCAGTCATAAAACATTGCTTTCCAACTATCCATCAGAAACAAGGACCATAAAATTGCAGGCCTTAATATTACAAGTATGAACAATAAATGGTTTAACTTAGAAAAAATTGATCATCTTGAAATAATCCCCAGTATTAGCAATTACAGAAACATGGCTAAATGGCAAATACTGCCCATCAAATTTCTTTTTCCCTAACTAGAGGTTGTTTAGTGACAAAGAGCAGGTACTAACCCAGGAAGAGGAATCCTACTAATCAAGAATATCAAAAAATATAGAACCCATTTGGTAACAGATGTCAATTCTAATGATTATAAAAAGACCTAATTGGGAAGAAGTCACACTAACAATAGGCAAACCTACCTAACCATATATTTTGCATTATAGAAAGTTTCTAATTATGTATTCCATTCGTGACCCCCCCCCAACAAAAATCATTATATTTGATGACTTCAATGTAAAAGCCCCAGACCCATCTCCATGCAATTAGGCATCTGCAACAAATGGGCCTAGATAAAATAGTCAAGCAAACAAGTAGACTGACAAAGTTGTTTCTGATGGCCTTAGTGACCATTTCCCACTAATATCATACTATTCTTTTCGGACATTTAAAAAACCCACCCAAATTATAATGAGCAAAGTAATCACTGTATTCAAACAGAAGGAAGTGGATTTCCTCTTTAAAAAAATTTAGACTAGTCACCACTGTACACAGAGACTAATTCCACTATTGAACTAGGATACTACTTCAATAAGCTAGCTCAAGTACATAGGAGACTTTGAGGAGAAATCTGTCTGGGGCTAACACCTGACTTAACCTGAAACAGAGATAAATACATGAAAACTTTGGAAGTAAAACCCAGCGATAATCAGTTGTATCAAATATACCTGGAATTTACAAAATTAACCAGCGTACAAATCAACTCTATTAAGGCCACCTATCTTAGAAAGAGACAGGGAGCTCTCACATCCTTCACAAAATATTTCTGGGAAATAAAACAGGTAACAGGCCAGATCATTGATTCAAACTGTTCAGGCAAACACACAATAATAAACAGTGATAAATCTTCATTTGCTAGAAAATACAGAAACTTCCTTACTGACACTATTCATGGTCCCTGCTTTATTTGTGCTTCCCGTCATATTTCTCCTAGCAAGAAATTAAAACTTCAATTCCAACCAAATGCAAGTATGAGTACTCCATAATAAATTGTTTGAAATACTAGTATTTAAGTGAATACTCAACCACACCAACAGTTATAGTCTCGCTTTGTGACCAGCATCATGGCTCCCAAAATGCTTTCACTACAACGACAGCATTATATATTACAAGCACAATGCACTTTCATATAATTGACAGTCTCTTTACAGCTCTTTTTTTGTCGATGAATCAAGAGTTTAATCACAACATACTACTCAATAAACTTAGAAGGCTCTCTTTGGGTCAAAACACAATGCAATGTTTGGTAATAACTTACAGTCAGAATCAGGCATCCTTAACATGGGAATTAACTGGAGGTCAGTACTAGAGATACTTTTATTTTCCTTGTTTATTTATTAACTTTAACCTAGAATCTTTCTTAACTCAATTTAGTTATATATGCAAATGATTTACTGCCTTTGGGAACCAACAAAACTTCACTGAACTGCAGTATACACTACAAGACAGTTTTACCAATCTCTCTAACTGAACTTATTTACCCTACTGAATCTGCCACTATGATTTTCAGTACTCTGCAAAAACTAGTAAAGTTCCCACCTCTTGTAATTAAAGAACTTCAACAATCTTTTGCCCCGTGTCTCACAGATACATACCATGGAGTCATATTTGACCCTACACTGTCACTTACATTACAATAAAAATAAAAGAAACATCATATCTCAATTGAATTGAATTGAAACTCTGCTGTAGAATTTCCCATCTTCTCTCTCCAAGTGCATTACAGGTCACAAACAGGAAAGTTCTTAAACCAAAGTTTTGCTATGTACTCTCTCTTCACTATATTAATGAAACCTTAAAGCTCCAGATAAAAGAAAAAATTTGTCACTTTGCTTTAATCACTGCATCCTACTAAGGGACTTCAAATAGTTAATTTCAAGGTTAACACCAAAAACAACTGGAAGCACTTAATTTCAAGGTTAAGCTGAATGAACATCATCCTAAAGTTGAAAGTAATTACTTTCATAATGCTGGTTAACATAAATTAGTTCATCTCTCCCACATAGGCCTACATTTCTACATAAAATAGCTCTAAATACATGCAAGAAAATCTTTAAGGGCAAAAATAAATATTCCTGTAAATAATTTTGTAAAAACTGTACATTTGCTTTCCATTATGTGTGTAATGTGGTCTTGTATGTACCCCACTATGTGATATCTGTGGATTGGTCCTATAACTGTACTGCTGTTCTGTCTTTGTAGCTTTATTGTTGGTCTTCTGGAGCCTGGGTTATGATTTAAAAGGGTTACTAGAACAGCCCACCTACTCAGTTAACTTGCAATATATAAAATAGCTAGCTATTTTCCATTCATCAGAGATTTGGGATGCATGGCTAGGCTTAAAAAGGCCCTTGTATTGGTTAGCCTCATAAACACCTATGAACCTATTCCTCAGGAGTATATCCTATGGCTGTGCTTAAACCAAATAGTTTTAGTTGGGGTTTAGATATGACATATTTGACACTACTGATTAAACAACCATCTATATTGCTTGGTCCCATAGTAATGGTATTTTTAGCTTTAGAGTGTGCAGTTAGGACATGCTCTATAATAACCTTAGGAATGGGCTGATAAATTTGAGGAACTCCACTGTCTGTTTCTGGTATGAAGTTGGTACTAAATTAATCTGAAAGTATATTACCAATATCATTATTGGCAGAGTGGGTAATACAACATGAATTACTTCAGAACTCTGGTGTGATTTGTAGTTAAATAATTATGATTATCCTTAGCTTTGGATGCCAATTTGAATTAATGTTTCTCCTGATCTTCCTAGTGGTAACTTTCAGGATTTTTTTTTTAAATAAAATGTGCCCCCAAGCTTGCTGGCGAGCAAGCCTCCTCACTATCAGATATTGTACTGTTTGGAGGGGGGCTGTAATCCAAGCAGGCACTAAAGTGCTTTATGCTTTTGCTGGCATCCAGGCAACAAGAGCTTGTTTAGCATTTGCTTCATCTCAAGGGCTACCTTTTTAATCACCCGTGCTTCCTCACATTAGTTGAAAGGAGTTACGATCACTGGCTTGGATGGCTGAGACACATCTTCATAGGACTGCCTCCTCACCTCCACTTTGCAGTGCAGGACATGTCAGCACAACAGTGGAGGCAGCCATTTGGGAACCCCTGTCCCTCCATTAAGAAAGGAACAGCTCAGCCTCCCTGCTCACACTGACAAGCGTCTGATCTATTTGTCAAACTTGAGTCACCAGGGCTGCAATCTTTTGACAAAATCTTTAATGTGGCTAGATTTGCATTTATTTAGGCCTTAAGCAGCGTTTTTCTTTTAATTAACGCAGAGCTTATTAATACCAGCATACCACAAGGGTGCCTTATTTTTTTATATTCCTCACTATATTTGGCTTTGACTGAGACTGCTTAGTTTATGCTGTTTGCTACATGGGAATAAAATTCATTGGATATGTGACAGCTAAAGCACAATAGTTGTAATAGGTTCGATTAAGACTTTTGTCTCTTTTCTTTAGTTTTTGGTTACTGTTTCCAGAAACTACTTTTTAACTTTTCTTTTTTAAAGGGTGCACTTCTAAAGCTAATAAACATTCTCTGAAAACTTAAGGTTCAGAAAGGGCAATTTGCTTACCACAGGAACAAATAATCAGACTTTGCTAGCAATATTACTAGACACACAACCAAAAACACTATAATACTATTACACAAAGTATATTGAACAATCATCTGTTTTTAAATAAGACCTCTTGTTTATTCACCTATTAAAAAACAACTGTATTTTGCACTTTAAACTGCATTTTTTCTATATTGCTGATGTTTTAAAACTGTTCTTGCTGATTTGTTGCACGTTTTGTCTGCTGTAGCATTGACTAGATTCAGACTTGCTGAATCTGGTTCTGTTTGTTAAATTGAGCACTAAACCAAGCTATCTTTTGTTGGAGAGGGCCCACCCTGCACCCCTGTGGCAAGAGAGTGCAGTTAGTACTCATCAGATTGAAGATTGCTAGCACAGGGCTCAGTTTTGGGCTTTTTTATTGGTTAAATTGTTTAATTTAGTTTGCTCACTGTTGCTACATAAGTCCTGCATTTGTGTGGGTTTGCGCTTGTTTTAACACAGCTCCACAAAGTTAGGTGACCAGCCACTGCTCTTCTGTATTCACCTGTTTACACATAATATACCTCCATGCCGTGGGGGTAACCACTGCTGGTTATAGGTGAAACAATTTCAGTAGATAAATGTTCGCTTATTAGCTGCCTGTAATCCCGATGATAAGTCCTTAAATTGCACTTAGCTGCTCAGAGAGTACCTCAGCTGCCCTTTTGCTCCTTAAACAGTCCCAAAACTATCAAATCTACAATATCCTCATACCATTTAGAGAACCCCACTTGTATATACCCTTTATAGAGCACCCCATTAGTATAGACCCCATTAAGTTGTTATATGACACCCCTCCATTTTCTCTCCCCACTGTGAAAACAGAATTTAACTTAGCATTACGGATGGTCAGTTTCTCTCCATTTTTCCTACCAGCCTGATTGACATGGGTGTCCTGAGGTAGGGGAGCAACTGCCTTGTACACTGACAACCCTCTACTCCCACATCACCAAAGTATAATTTTTGAACGAGACATCTACAGTAAGAATCTGAAATCCTTGCTCTCTTGCGGACAGAACAGTAACACTGAACAGGTTGTCAGCTCACATGCTACACCTCCTATGCAAACCATTCACTCAATGCATAAACCATCATACATAGAGGTACTCACCACAAACCTTCCTAAACACCAGAGAACTTCCAAATGTAAACATACTACACCTAATACAGCACACAATATACATAAAAACACAAGCACCGAAATAAGCCCCTAAACCAAAAATTTTAGTCAAACGTGACGCCATTGTCAGAGACACAAATATCCCACTCACCAGGCTGGACAAGGAGAAGGTTATGGTCAGCTATCTGTTGTGTGGCAGGATTGGTCAGATCATACATGACTTCAAAATTCTCTCAACAAGTACTTTTATGACTCCATCATAGTTCATGTTGGTCTGAATGACTTGTGACTACCTCACTAGACTATATGAAGAGAGACATGATTGAGCTCTATGAATGTGTGTCCCATGCAGTTATGTACCTACCCTTGAGCTCTATGAATGTGTGTCCCATGCAGTTATGTACCTACCCTTGAGCTCTATGAATGTGCCCCATGCAGTTATGTACCTACCATTGAGCTCTATGAATGTGTGTCCCATGCAGTTATGTACCTACCCTTGAGCTCTATGAATGTGTGTCCCATGCAGTTATGTACCTACCCTTGAGCTCTATGAATGTGTGTCCCATGCAGTTATGTACCTACCCTTGAGCTCTATGCCATGCAGTTATGTACCTAGAGCTCTATGAATGCGTCCCATGCAGTTATGTACCTACCCTTGAGCTCTATGAATGTGTGTCCCATGCAGTTATGTACCTATCTTTGAGCTCTATGAATGTGTGTCCCATGCAGTTATGTACCTACCCTTGAGCTCTATGAATGTGTGTCCCATGCAGTTATGTACCTACCCTTGAGCTCTATGAATGTGTCCCATGCAGTTATGTACCTACCCTTGAGCTCTATGAATGTGTGTCCCATGCAGTTATGTACCTACCCTTGAGCACTCCTCTCCCTGGAGGATGTTGATGTCTGTGCAGTCACAGAAACTTGGTTCAGGGCTGCAGACTGTACCCTGGCCTTGCACAATTTCAGACCGCAAAATGAATGTGTGAGAACCAAAGGAGGCAGAGTATCCATCTTCTTCAAAATTCCATGGAGTTACTCCAAGTTCAACTAACTGTGGGTAAGACCCCCCCCCCCTTCAAGTCATCGTTAAATATAGACCCCCTTCAACAAACCAAGATACCCACGCTGTTTATTTGGACCTACTTGAGTCAAATTACAACCAAACACTGTAACCATGGTGGATTTTTATCTATCTCTTCATTGACTGGAAAACTTGTATGAGTACCAGCATGCTTGCCCAAAGGTTTCTGAACTTTAACACTGATGCACTGGAACCCCAGAAGGGGCTCAAATATTGTCGACCTGTTCGTCACCAGCATGGGTGACCACTGCACCACCACAAGTATATGACCCTCACTAGTTAAATCTGATCACAAATCAATCACATTTGAACTGAACTCCTCTTAGGTGAAATCACGCTAAAAATTTCACCAGAGCTAATTATACCCTCCTAAGGGATGACATAAATAATTTCCAAGCTCCTGTTCCCATGGATGGCATTGACAACTATACTAAAGTATACATAAATGCCTTGTACAAACGTATTGAGATAGCTGTACCTGATAGGATCAAAACAAGATCCTCAAGAAAAAACTAGCTGCCCTGGTGGAAATCTAGCATTAATAAGTTATACAACAAGAGGAAGAAGTTGGTATCTAAGAATAAAAAAAGACAAGTCCCAGCACTGGAAAAACACCTTACTCTGCTTGAACAGACAAATAAGACAACCTGTAAAGTCCTCTAAGAGCAACTTAAAAAAAGATTTAGCAACCATAGCCAAGGATAACCATATGACATTCTTCAGCTATATCCGTAACCTAAAAGGTAGGACCCAGATGTGTGCTAAACTAGCTGTGGATGGCATTCCACACACATTGATCCTGCAAAAATAGCTAAATTAGCTGACAGGTTTGGTGAAAATTTCAACCCCCCCCCTTGCCCCTCCAAACATTCGACAAGGCATTTCCTCTACATCTTCCCCACCTTGCATCTCCAAAGAGCAAGTCACTAATGCTCTCTCCAAGTAAAAACCCAGCCTGTATGAGACTTGAGACTGAATGGCATCCCAGGTTGCCCTTTAAATGGTTTAAAACATGAGTTAGCAACTCCATTAGGTACTCTCTTCAACCCCAGTCTGAGTACTGGTTTTGTCCCTGCTGAATGGAAAACAGCACCCGTCATCCCCATTCATAAAGGGGGTACAGCAACAGACCCTGTGAACTACAGACTGATCAGCTTAACCAGCCTTATCTGTAAGGCCATGGAACAAATCATCATGGACCTTATAAGTAAGGATATAGGTGATCTCCAAACACTTGATCCAACACAGTTTGGTTTTGTTAACAGCAGGGGTTATGCCTGTTAAACCTGATGGACTTCTTCAAAATTGTTGCAAGAGCCATAGACGAAGGTGAAGCTGTGCATACAGCCTACCTTGACTTAGCCAAGGTCTTCAACACAATCCCACATTCAGGTATCATTGATAAACTTTCCCAGTTGAATATTAACCCTTATGTTGTCAGGTGGGTTGCTAACTGGCTCACTGACAGATCGCACTCAGTCAAAGTTGAGGATTTTAGCTCAGCTAGCAGGCCTGTCACCAGTGGGGTTCCATAGGGGTCAGTGCTGGGCCCCCTTCTGTTTGGAATATATTTCTCAGAAGTTCAGGCCAAAACAGAATGTCTGTGGCTGACTAAGTTTGTGGATGACTGCAAATTAGGTGCAATCAGTGAATCCCCAAACAATGTCAATACACTTAAAGAGGGACTTACACAAACCAGTGACTGATGCCAAAGCCATGGACTCAAAGTCGATGCAAAAAAATGCATCATCCCCTTCAGTAAAAATAGTATCCCTGCAGACTATCATATAAATAATAATACCCTAAGTAACAACTCAGTAATAAGAGATTTGGGAACGCAAGTTGACTGTAGCCAAAACTTTGACCATCATGTTTCAACTCTGGTAAGAAAGGCATTCTATGCTGCACACCTCATTAACAAAAGCATTGCCTCAAGAGTGAAAGAGGTCACAACACCCATGTACCCGACCCTCATCAGGCCAATAATTGAGTACAGTGCTCCCTTTGGTATGTACCTTACCAGGCACCTGCAGCAACTTGAGAGACCTCAGAGATTTCTAACCAAGAAATTTTAGGGTTTCCAGCACGTCATACATTGACAGATCGAAGTCATTGTCACTGTGCTCAGTAGCATACAGACTACTTGGAGGAGACTTGTGCCTGTCCAACCGAGCAATCTCGGATCCAAACCTAATGGAAATGCACATCCACAAGTCAAATGGGACAAGGGTCACCCACTTCATGGACCTTAATCTGTCCTGCGACATAAATAGGACCTGCTGAAGAGACAGATGTGTGTTGCAGAGGTTGCCACTCCACTGGAATAGGCTTCCAGTTCACATCAAACAAAGGCCTTCTATGACCCTGTTTAAGCATAGCCTGGATGGGAAACTGTAAATTCCTGCTGGGGTTTCACCTATGATCCATCCTCCTAAATATGGACAGTCATTGCTAACTAAGATCTCGAGTTTAGGCAAGATCCTTTATATTGGGGTTCTGTAATATTATATTGGGTATACATGGATAGGCTTATAAAGACCTTCGGGTTAATAGCCCAGTAACCACCTATGAAATAGAAATAGCCGGTAAACTACTTGAGGCAGAGAAATGAGTAATGCAGCTAACATTCTAACAGATTTGAAGTAATGAGGAAATAGTAAAGATTTCAAGAGGTAACATCTCCTTTTGATTTTGGCAGAGGCACTCCAACACAAAATGGATATCAGCTTATGGCAGGGGCAAGTCTGACTGCCTGAAAACAGGTGACCTCAATTTGAATTCCTTTAAATCTAAGATTTCCACTGCTAAATGATTCTATCCTAGTAAATGTCCCAGTCCTTTCTTCAGTTCCAAATGCACACCATAATAATGTTTTGTTGTGTCATGGCCCAAGAAACGATCTCAACAGCCCCCCTCCCAGACATATACATTTTATATATATATATATATATATATATATATATATAGAGAGAGAGAGAGAGATCTATATAGATATAGCTACAGATCTAATATACATGTCTACTTCAAACCAATGAAAACCCATATGTACAAATCTGACATTACTGAGACGACTGTGCCGAAATTGCCTAAAAACAAAAATGGACAATGCTGAATCTCACATAACCGAAAGTGCTCCTGTCTCCAACCATTCCATCAAGCTATCATCTTTTGAAAAACAAAGTTAAAGCCTTCCAGTATGCTAGTGTTTTAAAATAAGTTACTGTAAACCGCAATCACAATGTCCCAGAAGTGACACTTCCCATAATTCTTTACAAACATAAACATTAGTGAAATTTCATTTTTTTAATAATAAATTTTAAGAACTGTTGGTACACCTGTAATGAATTCTATACAGATATAGTAATTTCTGTTAACCAATATAAATTTTAAATGAAATTGACACTGCAGTAATTTTCTCTTCTTTAGTAATGGAGAACAGCCAGCAGAACTCTAGTTTCATCCACTCTGTGTTACCGCACTACAGATATGTATTAGTAACATAACTTTCAGGCTTGTCTAAGCAGGAGTGGATGTAGCTTCAGTGCTTAACAGGTGAAAAGTGTGAGTCGTGATATAAAACAGACTGCAAGTATTTTTTTTCTTTAATTTCGGCAGGAGGGGCAAGCCCCCTTGCACTTCCCCATGTGGGGGGCTCTGACCCCACACCTCCTGCACATTAAATATACCAACTCCAAGATTGCACTATTTACACGTAAGTAACTTATGTTTGCTTTTATGAGATTCACCTTTTAAATTTTTGGTTGTACGCAGTTTTGTCACACTCGTCTTGGTAGTGTCGGATTTGTTCATATGAAGTAGACCCATATTATATATAGATATATATATCTCTCTCTCTCTCTCTCTCTATATATATATATATATATATATATATATATATATAGATATGTTTATATAGGTCCTTCTAAATTTTTAACTTTCAGAACCTTGAATTGCTTATGATTGAGAACATATAATCAACATTTTGAAAGTTAAATAAAAAATAAAAATAAAAACAAAACACATTTTCTTATTTTGTACTCCCCACACCCCCTACTAATTAAATATACCTACTCCGAGATCACACTACAGCAAGGAAAATGGTAAATATACCATTCTGCACTTTACAATGATCTCCATTTAAACAGTTTGAACTTTCAAAACGTTGATCTTATTGGTCTCGACCATAAGCAATTTGACATTCTGAAACTTTGAAATTTAGAAGTATGAGTATATGTGTGTTAGTTATAGAGGGATAAAAACCTGAGTACAGTACAGATGACCCCACTTCAAACAGCATCTCCAGATCTGGAAGAGAGAAGGATGCCAGCATAGGAGTGAAAAGCTAGCACTACACTACCTATCTTGGAGGGAGGTAATGGAACAGTTGGCTTCTTCACCACAAAGAATTAGAGACTTACAGCCATTAACTGAGCCCATGGGCATGGGTTTTCAAGCCAGTGATTTTAACTGTCATTAACAAGTTGAACAGTGTACTCAGATACATGGAAAAGACCATAGCAGGCCCCAAGCAATGTAGTGGGAGCTCACATCAGCCCCTGGGGCAGGTTTACAGACTTAAAAAACAGAAACACGCTCATTACTCACATCATCTTAAGTGACCAAGGGTACCAGAAACCTCCATGTATGCCTGGATGATGTCTTTCTCTGGTCAGTTGTCACCTCCAAACCAGGAACTCATTGAGTTGTCAGGGAGCTAATGAGATTAAAATCAGTAGTAAAAGGAGAAAAGAAGTTATGTACTCACCATAACATTCCATGTTTGTAGTCCATCTCACCCTTCATTCTTACATAGCCGATCCTCGGCTCCGACTCGGCCGATTACAAAGCTCGAAGTCTCTCAGATGGCTTGTGGCAAGGTAGGTATCCCATAGTGCACTAGTAAGAATCCCCAGATATTGTTTACTGCTATCTAAAAAAGTGATAGAAGATATTTCCACAAGGAACAACAAAGATGAAAGGTCTCCAACCTACAGAAGATAAATACTATCTTGCCTCCAGATCCTCCAAGAATACATGGACGGGGGTAGGTTCGTAAGAATGAAGGGCGAGATGGACTACAAACATGGAATGTTATGGTGAGTACAAAACTTCTTTATGTTTTGTAGTCCTATCACACCTTCATTCTTACATATGGGACAGTGTCCCTAGCACATTTTCCTCGGGTGGCTCACGGGAATATACTCCTAAGAACTGTGGAACCAAAGGAGGCTCTACCTCTTGAGGCCAAATCCAATTTGTAATGAGTAATAAAGGTATGAGGGGTAGCCCAAATTGCTGCTGCATGTATACTGTCAATTGGGACTCTGGCTTGAAAAGCAGCAGATGTGGATACAGATCTGGTAGAATGAGCCTTAATTTTAAAAGGGAGCTCCTTGCCATTGGCAGAGTAAATAAACAAAATACAATTTGAAATCCAAATAGATAATGTAATCTTAGACACTGGCATACCTTTTCTAGTCTCAGAAAAAGATACAAACTATTGGTCTGATCTTCTAAGCTCCTTGGTTCTATGTAGATAGAACCTTAACTGTCTGTGAACATCAAGCTGATGAAACTTGTATTCTGCACTGTTTGAATGATTAAGAAAGAAGACTGGCAGTTCAATAGTTTGATTCAAATTAGACTGAGAGCAAACCCTGGGGATGAAGGACAGATTTATACGAAGGGAAACTGTATCTATGAAAGATCAAGTAAGGAAGTTTGACTGACGGTGCTTGTAACTCTGACACTCTTCTGGTGGATGTAACAGCTACTAGAAAAATGGTCTTCCATGAAAGGAACTTCAATTCACAAGTATGTGTGGGTTCAAAGGGCGGGGGAAGTAAGTTTGAACAGAATGAAATTTAGATCTCAAGGAGATATAGGTTCCTGAAAGGGAGGTCTCAGCAAAGTAGTGCCTTTTAGGAAAGATTTACACAATCTGTGAGCCATAAGATTAGGTTCATGTTGTCCCAAATGAAAATTAGAGATCGCTGCCAACTGAACTTTGATTGTAGCAGCAGCTGATCCTTGATGAAAAAGTTCAGTTAGGAATTCTAACACCAATGGAATGGAGGCTTTGTAAGGATCTATGTTTTTTTCTTTTGCCCATATAGAAAATCTTTTCCATTTCCTAGCGTATAATTTTCTCGTAGAAGGCTTGTGGGAAGACGTGATGATATGAGTAACTGCAGGTGAGAAATCATGAAGCCTGACTAGGGATGGAAGTGGAACAGCCATGTTGTCAAGTTGAGGGTGTGGAGGCAGGGGTGGAAGGTGCCTGACGTGTGTCAGAAGGTCTGGTACTGGGTCCAGTCCATGGATCATCTAGAAGGTGAGGCCTGAGAAAGGGGAACCAAAACTGACGAGGACAGTAAGGAGGGATAAGAATCATTCTGCTTCCCAAGGACTTTGCTTTCTGAATCACTTTCGATATCAGCAGAAAGGGAGGGAATGCATAAAGAAGTCCCGTGGGCCAATTATTAACAAGTGCGTCTCTCGGTGTCTCCCCGGAGGGGAGATAAGGGAGAAGTAGCTGTTGCATTTGGCATTCATTGGACTGGCAAACAGATTGCAGCAAGGCTGTCCCCATTTGTGGAAAATCTGTTCCGCGACTTTCTGATTCAGAGATCACTCATGAGTCATCAAGATTGCCCTGCTGAGCTTGTTGGCTATCACATTGGTTGTTCACGTGATATGCGTTGCAACTAGAAAGCATTGGGAAGATATCGCCCACTGCCAAACACGAAGAGCCTCTCGACATAGGGGATAGGATCTGGTTCTTCCTTGTTTGTTTATATACCATACCACTGACATATTGTCTGATTGGATTGCTATTGTCCCTAGAGGAAGAAAGTCGTGAGTGCTTGCAACTCTAGTAGCACTGCTCTCATCTCTAGGACATTGATATGCAAGTGAGCCTCGTGATCTTGCCATGTGCCTTGGAGGCATCCGTGGTCACAGTAGCAATGGGTTGGCAAGGAATGAAAAGTGTTCCCATCATTAGTTGATGGGTCTGAATCCACCAATGAAGATCCTTTTTGCAAGATTCCATTATCAAAATAGGATGAGACAGAGGCAGATGTTGAAGAGACCACTGGGAAAAGAGCAGCCATTGAAGGATTCTCATATGTAGTCTGGCTAGTGGAACTAGAGTTATAGTAGAGGTCATGGTTCCTAAAAGTTTGAGCACTATCTTGGCTTTGACTCTGTGTTGGGAAAGTAGACTGTATATCTGTTGTCTCAGATTTTGTATTTCTGTGTGCAGGAAGATGAGCCACCATGGTGACTGTGTCTACTTCTGCGCCTATAAAAGTCACATATTGAGAGGGTGACAAGGCAGACTTTTCCCACTTTATCGTTATTCCTAGTTGAGTGCAGAGTTGGATGGTTGAATCCCTGGATTGTAGAAGTAGGTGCCTGGTGGTGGCAGTCAGGAGCCAGTCGTCCAGGTATGGAAGTACTTGGAATCCAAGATGCCTCAAGTGAGCTGTCACTACCACAATGCATTTGGTGAACACCCGGGGGGCTGTGGTGAGACCAAAAGGCAGAGCACGAAATTGGTAATGACTGGCTCCCAGCTGGAAGTGCAAATGACTCCTCGATGCTCTGTCCATTTTTATGTGGTAGTACGCATCTTTGAGGTCTATGGAGCACATCCAATTGTTTTTCCCTAACAGAGGGCGTATAGACTGCAGTGTTACCATTCAGAACTTGGGACTTCTTCACCGATTCATTTAATTTGCTGAGATTCAAAATGGGCCTCCAGTCCCCTGTTCGTTTTGGCACTAAAAAGAATCTGGAGTAAGTTCAGAATCCTATCTGGTCTGCGGGGACAGTTTGGATGACTCTCTTTTGAAGCAACTTTTGAACTTCTATAGTTGCTTGATCCCTGTGATTGGGTGGAACATCTGGGAATTTCTTGGTGGTATGAGGTGGAAAAGAGACGGGTATGAAGTATCCCCTGAAAATTATTTTTTGTACCCACTTGTCTTGGGTGATGTCATGCCAGGCTTCTGGATACAAAGATAAGTGACCCCCCGACTGGCTACAGAGAAGTGCAGTTGGGCCCCACTTCAGAAGCGCTGATAGGGACATCCATGAAAGGACTCGCGGTCACCCTGGTTTTGTGGACCCCCATGCCTCTAGGGTGATGTCTACCATAACTTCCTCCTCCTCTGCCTTTGAAGGAGGAATCGCCCTTTGTCTCCAGGAAAAATCTTTGAGATTTCTTGAACCACATTTTCTCGCCTCTCTGACCCTTAGGGTATGGTCTAGAAGGAATAGAAAAATGTACTCCCATGGCAGAGAGAGTTTTCCCTTCCTGCTCGCACCTGGTGAGTGTATCTTTTACCTTTGGTCCAAACAGAGAAGAACCATCAAAGGGGGCATTGGTAAAAGTAGACTTAAAGGGCTCCGCAAATTTACATAAAAGCATCCAGGAGTGTCTCCTAAGGGAAACTCCTGAACCCGCTGCCCTACTCCCTCCATCTGCTGCATAAGATATCAGCCTCATGGAGTAGTTAACAATGGAGTTTAAACTGGACAACTGTGCAGTAACCTTCTCAGGTACTCCTTCAGCTAATGTACCTTGGAGAGTATCTCCTAGCTCCTTTAGGAGATCTCTTTGAACCCTAGTAAAATGGGTGAGGTAATTCAGCGATCTGAGTGTAAACACCGCTGAAGAGAAGATACGCTTCCCATATCTATCCATCATTTGAGACTCCTTGTTCAGTGGATGGACAGATGAAGTCTCTTCTAGTTCCTTCTTTGTGGATGCCGCCACCACGGCATCTACAGGCACACCTTTAGTCAAAAAGTCTTTCTCTTTGGGGGCTGAAAGAAATTTGTTGGGCCTTCTAGGGACTGGTTTCGTGGCATCAGGAGTTTCCCACACCTATCGACTAACTACGTCCAAGAGCTCAACGAAAGGTGGAGACACCCAAGAGGCTGAAGTTTGAGACCCGAAAGCCTTCATGTATACTGACTCCTCATCAGAAGGGGTGACAGTGGGCCAGCTGCCTCACTGTTTCAGGATCTCTAGGATATCTACAAAGGAGATATCAGAGGACAATCTAGGGGACCCTTCTGACTCCTTGAGGTCAGTATTAGAGGTGATGGACTCATCAGGGGAGTCTACATGCTTCCTCTTGCAAGTTCTCTTCTGAGGGGGCTCCTCAGAAGGGTTTTCTGGGGAGGTCTCTGAAGACTGGGGGCCACCCAATGGGGGCTCCTGAGGCTGCAGGTCTCTGCTGCCAAGAGAGAGAGAGAGATGGTGCTGAGACAGAGGTCTGAGCTTGAGGGGGACCCTTGTGCAGAGCTGAAGACCTAGACAGCATGCTCATCATCTCAAATGCAGATCCCTCTGGCTTCGAGGACAGTCCTGGTACAGAGGAAGTGGAAGTAGCCCTCGGCTCCAAACAGATGTAGGATCTGAGCTTAGCCTAGCCGATGCACCGAGAGGTAGGCTCGGAACCAAAGAAGTCCGGGTCCAAGCGTCCCTGTCAGGGCCGACTGGTGAGCTTCGGCTCCTAGACACCAAGGATGGCACCGAAGGTGTCAGATCGGAACTCGACTCCGAGAGAGGCACGAGAGGTGCTGGAACTGAGGGTTCCACAACAAGTGGCACCGATAGCTCTGGTTCTGGAGGACCAACATGACTCGGAGGAGGAACAGCAACAGAGAGTATGGCCTTAGACGGCTCCGGAACTGATTGGGTCGTAGCCGACAACTTCAAGAGTCTAAGCACTACTCTCTCTACATCCTCTTCAGAAAGACTCTTGGAGGATTTGGAAGATAAGGTAGGTGACCTAGATCTCTGCAAAATGGGTGATCTGAGAGTTGGGGAGACCAGCAATATTCTCTAGACCGGCTCCGAGGTAAATTTTCAGTAGTCGGCTCCGGAAAACTTGGGGCCGACACTGGAGTGTCGATATCAATAACCTTGACCGGCTCCGAGGACAGTGGAGTCGAAGAGGTAGAAGGTTTGTCCAATTTTGAGATTTTCTGAGGAGGTCAAGATAAAATAGTTGGTGTAGGAGAATGTCTCTTGGCCGACTTGACCTTTTCTTTTTTTTTGAAGAAGGAGATCTGGAATGCAAAGATGAAGAGCTGGCTAAATCCTCAGGAAGGCTTAAGGAGACCTTTCAGGATCAATTTGTTCTTCCTTTCCTGGAGAACTCAAGGCGTGCCAGAAAGAACATGTTTCCTGAAGATGTATGGCACCAAGACAGTAAACACAATTACTATGTCCGTCAGTTATTGTCTTTTTTTGAGAGCATTTGAGACACTTTTTAAAACTCAAAGGTTTATGATCCTTAGACATGTTTACACTAACAAACTCAAGGGAATAATAGAGAGAGAGAGGACAAGGTCCTCTAAAACGGGCCTAGCCCTGCAAGAATCACTGCACACAAAGAAAAAACAACAGAAGACTAGGTCCTCTAACTTAAATGGGACTAGCCCTGCTGAGGAAACAACACCAGAAAAGGTTAATAGAGGACTAGGTCCTCTAACTTAAACGGACCCAGCCGTAAACAGAGAAGAAGCTACCAAATATTGCAAAAAATTCAACAACACGCTAACTACTAGCTAATAAGAATTAGTAAAAGACACTGCCCACAGCTATCAAATATAGTACTATTCTAGTGAAAAATACAATATTAGAATAGGTCCTAACCCAAACACGGACCTGCACTAAGATATGTAAATATTTCAAAAAACTAGCACACAAGAAAGGGATACCACTCAGGGAACAAAAATGGCCTGCAGAAGCAATGGCTGACAAGTTTTCAATAACTTCACAAATTTTGAAAAACACACTACTATTCCTATCTATAATAACTACGACTAAGCTGTATAAACTAAGCTAATACTATTATGACAAAACTTATCACCATGAACAATAATAATGAAGAAAAATCCAACTTAGCCATGGCCAAGAAAGAGAGCACTTCTGAACTCGTAGACGCGGCAAACGAGATCTGGGGATTCTTAATAGTGCACTATGGGATACCTACCTTGCCACGAGCCAACTGAGAGACTTTGAGCTTTGTAATCGGCCGAGTCGGAGTCGAGGATCGGCTCCGAACCCATATGTAAGAATGAAGGCGAGATAGGACTACAAACATGGAACGTTATGGTGAATACATAACTTCTTTCTTTTTACTACTGATTTTAATCTCATTAGTTCCCTGACAACTCAATGAGTTCCTGGTTTGGAAGTGACAACTGACCAAAGAAAGACATCATCCAGGCTATTGTGCATAGAGAGAAAAATAATATGCTGAAATTAATTTTGAGCTGATGTACTAATTTCTAATCTGTGGCTGTCAGAGCCCTTTAGTTACATTATTACCACATTAGGGGCCACCCATCCATCTTATCCAGTTCAGATTTGGGGAGTCAAAACCTGTTCCAACAAGGAATGTGCACATGGTAGAAACAGTCCCAAATGACATGCCAGTTTACTTCTAGGCATACGCCACTAGTGCAGACCTAAGGCAGGGTTAGTCCTGTCACTCCATACCTGTAATGTGGAGGAAAACAGGCTGAAGTAAAAGCAAAAGTGTGTGTGTACGTACCATCCACACAAAAACTACTACAGCTTAAAGTCAGACTAGGGAGTGACAGACTGTCAGACAACAACTTTACCTCCTACCTAATAGTGGATCCCAGATGAAAGGTCAGTTTCCACTCCATATTCAGTCAAAAACATAATATAAGTGGCAGAACTTTGTTCTTAAAATTTTCTTGCTCAAACATGTCTCTTCCGGGATGACATTAGATAAATCTATAAATATATTATTCACAACAGAAGAACATAATGGAGAGACTATAAAGTACTTCAGCCCAGTTAGTCAAGGACAACTACTACCCATTCAGATTTTCTTCATACAGCCAGTAAATCAAAACTAAATAATGATAAATTAAACATTGTATTTATATTTTTATAATTAGCTTTTATTGAAATGGCATTCATTACAAAGGTATATAAGCATTTTGATAGTGGCTGACATAGCAAAAATACAGATATTGCACTATTTACATGTGTACAAAGATAAAAATGTATAAATGTGTGTAATAAAATGCATATTTTTCAAAATGTTACCAAAATATACAACTTTAAGAAAAATGTGACTCAAAGGCACTTTTAAACAGTTAGATGTCTTACCTTGGGAATTATGTCACTTCCTTTTCACTCTGTACCTATTATACTAACTATTTAATGAAAAAGATTATATAAAAACTTCATGGACAGCTGGACAAAAGGAATAAATGAGACTGTCATGTCATAAATACATCAATGTCTGCTACATTTTCAAACAGGAATGATTATAGCTTCATATGCAGACATTTAACACAAAAAATATGAATGAATGATTTCTGAGTTGAAATTAAACTTTTGAATCTACTGTGTCCAAACATACAAGTAGTTAAATTACAGCTTCAGAAGTTCAAAAATATGCACATAATGGGTTCTGCAGAATTACATTTTACTGTCCACAAGGCAGCTGCAAACAGCCTTATAATCTTTATCTGATCCATTTAAAGGGCTGAATTAAACACAAAGGGCTCAGGTATCAAACTTAATCAAAGTTGGACTTAGCCTATGCAATATCTTAAGTTTAATTTCTAGTTCACTTTTTTCAAAGTACAGAAAGCAAGACTTGTGATGATACAAGTGAGTGACCACAAATTAAAAAGTTTTAGCATCCATGAATTTTATGCCATGAAATTGGTGAATTTTCAGTTGTCTGTTTTAGTCACCATTCCTCCTGTGCATGGTTTACTTACTTATGGATATACTACAAGTACATTATACATAATTTTTAACTGTTAGTAAAAATGATCCATTCTGTAGTTTAAAATGTACCATTCCACTAAAAGACACAGCTTCATTTACAAGAAAACAGTCTCAACATCCTTTCAGTGTTGTCATTTGGAAGTTGCAGAAAGAGCTAAGAAAGCTCTGTTGTTCTCAAGTGGATGAAGTTTTACATCTTATAAAAAGGACAACACTGACCGAAGGAAACAGGAGTCCTTTTTCACTGGCACTGTACAATAAGACCTTTGGTAGGGTGGAGAAAAGGGCATCACAAGTGAAAAAAAAATTGCTAGAGACAAATAAGATCGCTAAACTTCCTGGAAAGCAGCATTAAGATGGCTTAAAGTAATATATCATGGAAGCCATGAAAAAAAAAAACTTCATTCTGAACGATGAAGTGCTGCCATATTTGCAACTACTCCAAACAATGATGGCAGACATGCTAGCTTCACAGCATATAAGGATGAAACCCTGCCTATGGTGCAGATGATCAGGGATCAAACATTAAAGGAGAAATAATTGAACATCTCTGCTTCAGCCATTTTGGAGACAATGGTAGTCTCAATCCTATTACAGAAGCACCATCTATTGGTTTGAATGCAGATGGACTACAAATGCATAAAATAGAATTGGGGTGGTGGTTGGGAGCATGGGCATGCCAAGGACTGCATCACACACACTCCATTTATAATAGACATGTAGAAGCACATAGCGTTGGGGGGGCCTAGTATGCATGCACTGCAGTGCACAATAGCTGCTAGCCATCAATGAGAGAGGAAATTAAGTAAATCAGAATATTCTGACTCCCTGATGGATGACAATTCCTGACTCACACCTCTCTTGCTTTATATCCCTGTATGCTTACAAGTAGCAGATATGGATAACAGATCATAGACAATAATCCCCCCCCCAAAAAAAAAAAGTTTGTTAGGATTTGCTTTGCAAAACTACCAAGATAACCTGGAATATAAGGAAGTGATATAATACAGATGAGGCGCTCCTACGATTTGTATTCTCTGATAAAAAAATAGATTCTTCTAAGCATGCATTACCAGTGGAGACTATGGAGGTTACTGTGAATCTTGTGCCAGCACCCAAGAGAAGACAAAAGCACCTCCTTACTGAATATTTAGTGATTTAGAAAGTATAAGAGGAAGGAACAGGATATGGAGTTTAACTGCATGCTTGGCTTAATGGTTGAGAAGAGACAGAAAGTTACTCAAATTTATGAATGATGCTGCTTACTACAATGACATTTCCAAATGATTGAAAGAATTCAACCTACCCTTGCTAATATCAATGTTGCCAAATTATGACATACTATGAGTATAACCTATTTTGTTACAGAAATTGCTGCTTAATTTAAACACTGATGTGCAAAGTTTACTTCAGATGTTTTCAAATTCCACTTAGTACTTTCCAAAAGATGTAGCACTGTTTTGGTGAGGATTCTAGGTCACTGCATTGCCTGCTAGACAAGCAGGACTAAGGGTCCCAAGGATAGCTTTCATCCCTTGCAGAGAGAGCAATGGCAAAGATTCTGCATGCCCCCCCCCCCCATGAACAAGGATGCAGGTATTAAGGGGAGCAACTCAAAAACTAGGGCAGACACGAGGTTTGTCATACTTGCCACAATTCATTTGAACTGCCTTAAACCATTGCTTACCTAGCTGAACATTTCAGCAACACAAAAGTGTAGAATTCAATTTGTTTCTTCCTAAAAGAATTGATGTGTTCTCAATCCACTGCTGAAAAAGCTACCTATTATATACCCAAAGCTTAATATCCATCAGAACAAAATTACTACATTAAGTCCACAGGCTTAGAAAGCATAAGTCCCTAAATATTGTGCAGTGTCAGGGGATATTATATTATTCATGTTTAACTTAAGATTGTTCTTTCAAACAAATGTGATATCCTTTTTCTGCCGTTATGTGAACAGTACATGCTGCATTCATAAAAAAGTATTGCACTTTTCCCAGAAGTGTTTCAGGTATGCAAAGCAGATTTTTTTAACAGCCCTGAAAAAAGAGGTGTAACAGAATACCGTAATAACAAAAGTACTAAGCTGCAGCTCTGTAATCATTTCCATGACAGGAGTTTCATTTGCTTAAGTTAGATAAGTTCAGGATCTGTATTTCTAAACTGTTTCATTGCTCTGAAATCATCAAAGAAAGGAGCAATTCAAATACACGTTTTCCCCATAAAAACAAGTATTTCTTTCTTTTCCCTCCGAGTAAAGGTGACTTTAGAGATGGCTATGTTAAACTGCAAGGATAAAAGGGCTGCAGTCACACATTTGAGGAAATATGTTCATCTTATCTTCAGAAAGTGTCTTTTTTTTTTTGATCTTCTGACTATACGTCTGTGATTTTTTTGGAACCCCCATCCACTGCTCTTAATGTACATCATGACCCTAGTTATGTCATCTAACTTTACAGTTCACACCCCTACCCCCCACAAAGCAGTTTCTGTACTCCTCCCCTCACAGGCCCTGCTGAACAACCTAAATGAAAGAATTCATTTTCCATAGCTAAGGGTTTAGTGAAAGTGGGAGCTACCTCACTTTCAACAACAGTTTAGTTGGTTACATGCCTTAAAAAATAAATAAATAAATACATGAAACACAGTCTTGTCTCAAAGAAATTCCAAGTTTCTCAGCAAAAGTGTAGTAGTTCAAGAGTCTGAACTACACATTCGGGATGTGAGCAGCCCTCTTAACTCTAGTTTCTGCCCCTTGAAAAAACATTAAGCTAACATATTGGTTTTCAGACAATGTCAAAACCACCTTTAAGAGGAAATATTGGTTGCTCTAGACTAGAGGAACACTATCCTTGCAAAAGCCCAGATATCTTTCTCTAAATGTATGCACCTGAAGAATTAAGATCCAATGAGCAGAAGTGATTGCAAAAAGAAAAAGTATTTCTCAAGGCACAAACTTTAATATTGCCAAGCTTGCATGCTTGAATAATGGATGAGCCAGTCTGTCAACCATAAAGTTCAAGCCCCATGTTTCTTCACAGGATAAGTGCATCTCCCTATTTAAGGAGCTGCATAACATGATAGTGCTGTGTCATAACCATGCCCTCCACATGGACTTGATATAAACTGATAGCTAACAAATGCACTCTGACTATGGCATAACTAAGACCCACCGTTATATATGTGTATGATACATGTTAAAGATCACCTGCAAGTTGAGATGGTAGAAAGTGCCATTCTATGTACAGTGACAATCACTTCTACCTAGAGGTACTGGTTTCCTGAGTACAGGGCATCTAAGCAGTAACCTCTGAGATGCCAGTCAGCATTTCATGTGAAATTGCAGTCTCAGTATCTCAACAGATAACACACTTGCCTTTGGTGCAGAAGGCTTTGGGATTTAGTGGTTGGATTTTTGACAGTACAGTGCAGCATTGGGGAAGGGAGGTGCTGCACTCCTCAGTGTACCATCCTTTGAATTAGATGTTAAACTGAGACCTCATCCCATTGCATGTGTCAGCATGAGTAGGGAAATTTCCCCAGCACTCTGACCAAATTACCCCTAGTCAGTAAGAATACTACCTCGGATCTCCACTGAAAAGATGGCATCAATCTAGTGGGACTAATCACATCAGCAAAGTATAAATAAAATTAGAGTGGTTTCCATCAGGAAATAGGCTATATGGTAGAGCTGGTTGCTGTCCAACCACTGTAGACAATCTCCCCTTCAATTTGGAGAGTTCTGTATATTGTAAGGGATCTCACAACCAGAGTACAATCCTTCTTAGCTACTTGGGATGACAAGAATGAGCCTTGCTCTTTCCTGCCTGAACAATGATATGAGACAGAAGCTGTAGGACTGGCAGTAGTGCAATAATCATCTGTGTTAAAGGACAGAGAATGTATCTACTACTACCTCCCCCTGACCTCAATGAACTCAGCAAAATAAGGGGGAAGACTAACTTCTTTTAAATGAAAAGGTCACTTTCCAAAGTGTCTAATTTCTAGACGATTTAGACCTGGTACAACATGGGAATCTGCAACTCCAGGAGATGAGTGCAGACATAGTTCAGAGGATCAGTTAGCTTTTTCACTTCCCTGAGAATGTGAAGTGACAAGAAAGTGATACCCCGTCAATGACTCACTGCCTCCTGTACAGACTGCACAGCCATATACTCCCTTGCTTTTAGATCTCAGAAGAGAGACTGACTGTCTTAACAGAACTGAGAGAGACCCTGGAAGCACATCTTCTCCACAGCCTTTAAGGTGAGAAGTACTGATTGCAGCTCCAACTAGCTAAAGTGCACCCCCACACTCTGGTACCACAATAAAGTGCCCTCTTTGCTCACCCATCCAAAATTCTGGGCTTATCTGGTGACAAGACATAAAGGTACTGTTGTTTGTAGGATCTGTGCTGAACTGAAAAGATCATAAAGCTGTTTGCTCTTGGATGCTCAGACAAGATACCATTACACACAACCAGGATGGTCTAAAGGGAATGCACCTTCTTATTAGAGGAGGGGCTAGAAGCTGGCTGCTTTCAGCAACAAGGATAGCGTGCTTAAAAATAAATTGCACTGGAGGAATGATTTCAGGGGAAATATGTCATGTCATCAAACATAATTTTGGTGAATGCAAAAACAGCGAGTGCTGTTTGCTTTTTTTCTCCACTGTTGTGCAACCTTGAAGTTGATATATATATATATATATATATATATATATATATATATATATTTGGGGGGGGGGCTGAACGTGATTTTGGCAAACGTTTTTTCATTTGTTGAAATTACCTTTGCTAACTCAACACAAATCCGATTTGAGGTATCAATGGACACCCAGAAGTAGTTTGGCTGCTTTTGGGGGGAAGGAAAAGGCTCTATAGGCCACTCCTCTAAGGAATTTCAAAAACATAATGAGTCATTACAAAGAAATGGCAAAGGTGAGGAAGATTTGATGCACTGACTTGATCCCTTCTGACTCCCCCACCTATTTCTGCAGGAGGGAGAAGACATTCTTCTCATGATAGCCCTGGCAGACAACAGCTTGTGCTTGCTTGATGCTAAATGTATGAGTAAAGTCGCAAGCATGAGCTGGTGATCAGGCGAACAGTCACCAAAAATATGAGAGATCTAGAGCCTGCTTATGACAGGCCTGCACTAGCATCAGTTTATAGTTCAAAAAAAGAGAACCAGAAGTCCAATGTCCAAAACTTTATTATAAGTTCATAGGTGTTTACTAAGCTAATGACCACAAGGGCCTTTTTAAGCCTACCCATGCATTCCAAATCTCTGACAAGTTCTGATACCCTTGATAAGTGTAAGCAGGGGTTTGGGAGATGAACCATTTACAGGTTATTAAGGCAACACGTGGAATAAGGCAAGGCAAAGCTTTCGAGTATAGATATCTTTTTCAATGCATACTGAAAAATGTATTGCATTGAAAAAGAGATGTATAGTCTAAAGCTTTGCCTTGCCTTATTCTACTTGTGTTGCCTTAATAAAGTGTTGGACATTGGATTTCTGGTTCTCGTTTTTTGCTTCTACCTTGAAGTCCTTCAGCTGCCTGGAGAGCTTTTATTGTATCAATTTATATTCCCTAAGGGTACACTCCCACATAGATGTAGACAAGTTGCCTGAAATAGCACCCTAATATCTATTGTCCTAGAAAAGATGCAGAATGGTAGCTGGCCCATACTCAGCTCTTGCTTGTGAGGAAATCGTCTAAAGAAGGAGAGTGCTCCAGAAGCAGAGTTCAATCAATGAGCACGCCACTTGTGATCAACAAAGGAGTGGTGAAGTTTAGATTCTAGAGTTCACCACCAAATATGGATACCGGTGGACTGCCTTTTCTGTCCTCTTTTCTAGGTTCTGCATTCGGCTTGATCTAATTGTGTCAACTCTTGAGGAAGGGCACTCTGTCTGTCCACTGGACTTGAAAGGAGATGCTCTGACAGCCTGTCTCATGCTGCTTTACCTTGTCCCGTTCGGTGTACATCATGAGGGGGCTACTGTACTGACCCTGCTCTGGCTAATTTCTAGAATCATCATACTGATAAAGATCAGGTAGACTCAAAATACATATGCACCCTTCTTCTGGAAGACAGATAAAAACTCTGGTACCCGTGAGATTTCTTCACACTGTGCTTCTCTCAAAGACAGTAAAAGGTGATGTAAGCATGGTCCTGGTTGGTTATCTACTAAATGCAAGAAAATTTAAAGGGAGTTTTTTTTTCCCTTGGCATTAAAAGCAGACAATTTCCTACATTAAGCATTAGGATCACTACTGAACTGAAAGAGGCAGAAAAAGTTTGGTGTATGCCACCTTAATCCAGTATGCAGTACAGCAAATATCCTTAAGTTCATCTGAGGGACACTGTAAGAATATATTTCCAGGAAAGGAAATCTCTGACAATTTCAATTGCAGGAATGCTCTAATGTAAGACATCCATTTTTCAAATTTTCAGTCTTTAAGCTGGAACCAATTTGGGTGGAAAACTTGGAATAAACATATTCAAGATGGAGAAGAAACTGGACTAGCAGACAACTTCAGCTTGCTTTGATCAAGAATGGCATGACAAGACATCAAGAAATAAGATGAATCTCTGTCTGGCAGAAAGGCCAGAAAGAATCAAGATATGATCTTTTAGTGCAGAGAAGTATCTTTGTGTACAAAGATCCAGCAATATTATTTTCAATAATGTCATACAGACAGAAAACTGGTATTTTTTAAATAAATATGAGTTAGAGGAGATTAAACACAAGTTTTCAGTGAAAGTTCAGATTAGAAAATTTCAACTTTCATACTTTGGATGCATCAGGAGAAGAAAAAGACATCACAGTCAGAGTTAGAAAGAACTGCAGTGTGTGATGAATTGATACTATAACTACAGCAATGGATGCCTCTCTGTCAGGGATTAGTTATCCAAATGAAAACAGAGCACAGTTCAGGACAATATGAACAAGAACGTGTAGAAATGTGTTAGTAGGTGCCCTAATTCTGTGATTTCCTGTTGTAACCGTATAACCATACCTCATAGTGTTACCATAATTCTAAAGTGAATAACAGTTACAGCTGTTTCCTGTGGCACAACTTCCCATTAGAGAACAAAGCTGTCCAAGTGTGCTTTACTCAACACTTTTTACAAAGGCAGGACTGTTTCAATTGAATACAATTCTCTGGAGATGCACCACAGAAGAAAGAATGGTGACTGGAAATACTCAAATACATCTAAAGTCAATAGTCAGGGCTTAATATTAATTAATTAAAAGGACACAAGACTGGTTCACGCACTATAATGCAGCCATGTGATCCATTAGCTAACCAATGCTCCCTACAATGTACATAAATAATGAAACATAAATGTGCAGTCCTGAAGTCCCAAGTGCAAGTGGGCATATAGTTTATTTTAGAGGAAGGGAGGCTAACTTAAAAAAAAAAAAAAATATTGAAAAAGCCATACTGTATACTTCACAGATGAAACAACATTGGCATAAGCATGCAGAGCAAATATAAGCGTGTTTGTGTACTCAAACTAAAATTCCACTGCATAGACTACTAAAATTGGACATAATCTTGCTATATAATAGGTTATCTGAAGAAGGGAAAAAATATCTTTAATTAGGCAATGAGTAACAGTAATAACCACACCTCTAACAATTTCTGCCTCCTAAGGGTAATTCTGATTTTCCCATGGACATTGCCATTTAACCACTCAGGCTTCATTCTCGTCGGTAAACCATCCCCACCATTCCATCTATGGATAAATCCATCTATACATGGAGAAATGATGGTTGTCACATTAGTACAGAGCAATAAGAGTTAAATTATTTTTTTCTCTCTCTAAAAAAATTATTCCAAAATCTGTTGTCCACACTAATTTTACAGGCATGGAGAGTACTGTTTGCATTTTAGAATTATCTTTTTTTTTCCTTGCATGACAAGCCATGCAGTCTTCATTTCTAGCAGTGTGAGATTCTAGTTTTAACACATGAAGGGAAGTATAGTTGTCTAAATTTACCATAACAGTACATGTTCAGTAGCCTTAGCTATATGGGTTAATATCCTGCACAGGATATAATAGCCAGCCAGATTTCAAAGCTTCAGGGTATTTTCCATACACCCAAACCATTAATCAGCTTGAGCTGAGCTGGCTAAAAGTCAGGTTTGGGTGTGAAGCCCTTCAGAACTTTCATGTCAACTGAGATACAGAGGCTAAGTGATGAAAGGACATTGTTAGGAAAATAAAATAATACATGTCCACACACTGTCATAAAAAAACATACAAATATTAAAGAGGGTGGAGAGTGGCTACTGCAGCAGTGATCATTCAAACATGTACTGTTATGAAACATTTTCTTACAAAACTGTACTATGTTCATCATATTCATCACTGATGCAGTAGCCTTAGCTATATGTGTTGATTACCATAGCTTAAACGTATTGGGCTGTGGATGGGGAAGGGTTAAGGTGCCCTGGTAGAATAGGCTAAGCAAAGCCTAATGTAGATCTGGAGGAGGAATCTACTTTTTAGTGTTTTGTAAAAGTACACACAGAGAACCAAGTTTTTTGTTTCTATAATACTTCTCAAGTTCATCTCTTTCCAAAATGTCAAAGATGAAACAAGGCCTTAGTAGAGTGGGCCTTGACCCTGTCTGAAAATGTTTTGTTATGGTGGGTGTAGCAAAAGTTAATAACATGAGACAGGTTTTCCCTTAGCAAGAAATGAACAACTGTTTACAAGTTCTGTGACAATAGTACCAGAGTTGTCTGAGGACATCTAAGGTATAAAATATCCTTTCTCCCTCATTTCAGGGTTCTGAAAAGAAGAGAGAGATGGATGCACTGACTTAATGTAAACTCGCATAGCACTTTATACCTAAAGAAGGATTAGTTCACAAAAAAAATATATATATATCTCTGGGGAAAATAAGAAGAGGTTGACCCACCATTAGAGCTTGAAACTCGGATACCATTCTTGCAGAGGTCAAAATAATGAGTAAAACTATTCCATGTGAAGAACTTCATGACGATGAGCTGGTTCAAATGAAGCATTAGCGTTAATAAAATTAAGATTCCCAAGGAGAAGCCACTGGTTTTCTGGGAGGATTCTTATGCAGAACCCCTTTCAAAAACATTTTCATGTGAGACTGCATTGAAAGTGAGCAGACATGCTGAAATGGCTGACAAATGAACTTTGATAGAGCAGTAAGACAAACCATAGGATAGTAACTCACACAAATACTTTAAAACCAGAGAACCACAATGGGTATAGATTCTTTTGTTGACACTAACTAGAAAACTTTTTCCATTTGCTAATGTACAATTTTCTAGTAGCAGGCAGTCTTTCCTCCATTAATACCAGATGCATATCTTCATAAAACAGGTGTCTAAAAGGAATAAACACAGTCATCCAGGCAGCAATTGTGTGGAGTCATGATGTATTAAACACCCCTGCTATAATGTAAGGAAGTCGTGATGTATTAAACACCCCCTGCTGTAATGTACGGAAGTTTGTGGTAATTGTCCCTGACCAATTCCAGAAGAAGGGAGAACCACTCCTGCCTGGGCCGGAAGGGAGTCACCACAACAATCTTTGGGGATTTCTTTGTCATCTCCAGAAGTACCCTGGATATTAGTGGAAAGTCATGCAGGAACATTCCTGTCCAAGGAAAAGAAAAGGCAATGGATGCTTGGCCTTCTTTCATGGAGTCCAGGAACAGAAATTTGCAAGCTGACTGTTTCGAGGAGGCAAAAAGGTCTACCTGATTACTCAAATCTTGGAAGACCGCCTGTTTCAGTATTCATTCATGCCTTGGTCCTGCTCAGTTTGCCTCACAATGCTGCTCTGATAGAATGCAAGATGTCTGCAGAGAGTGTGCTGTAAAGCTGTCTCTCATTCTAACATGGTTAGTCTGCACTGGGGGTAGGATCTGGTCTCACCCCCTTTGCTTGTTTATGTACCACATCACTGGTGTGTTGTCTGTAAACACCTAAAGAGGTCCTGGGGACCACAGATGATTCAGTCAGTTGACAGCATTAATAAGAGCTAGCATCTCTTTTATGTTTGTGCATTTTGGCTTGCGTTTTTTGTTCCAAAGACCCTGCACATTCATGACCACTTTCACTACTCTCCAAGCAAAGTCAGGTGTCTTTTGTGACTGACAGCTTTGAAACAGGAGTGGAGAATGGGAGATCTGGATTCTGAGAAATTCTCCACTGTACGATTTAACCTTTCACAATTCCTAACACTGGAATTTGAAAAGTCAATGGGTGTTCATGCTGAGATCACAGAGATTTCAGATACCATTGTATCATCCTCCTGTTTTTCAGGATTAATTTGTTAATGTGTTGGATAGATTAGATAGGAAAATGAAAAGGGTTCTTCATGCTCACCACATATGTTTAAAAAATCAGCACATACCAAGATTACATATTCACTGTTCTGAAGGAGGTGTGGGCCTCCTTGAAACTGATTATACGTGTAGATCTGCAATCGTGGGACTGCTCACATATCTGCTGACCTCACAGGACCCAAACATAATTAAAGGTTTGAAAATTGAGGCGAATAAATCTAAGATGACTTCCCTGCTTAGTCTAACAGAAGCATGTCAAGCAGGAATGGAAATCAAACCAGAAGATAAAAAAAAAAAAAAATCAGATAATTGAATATGCCAAAAAACAAAAGAAAGAATATAAGGTGAAGGATCAGATGAGAAGGCAAGAAATGTGGAAAATGCATAAATGTAGTTGCAAGTATAGAAAACTTCGGGAAGAAGCTTATGTTGATCACAACTGAATGCAGGAATGGTTAAGGACAGGCAAATTCAAACCAATGAATGAAAGGTTAATATTGGTGGCCCAAGATAGTGGGCTATGCACACATTGGTTTACAAAGTCCATTGAACATGTGGGAGAAACAGACAAATGTAGGTTTTGTAAAACAGAATTGGAAACAGTTGCACACCTTTGTTGCTGGTTCTGACACACTAATGGCAGAAGGACTGTATACTGAAAGGCATAATAATGTGGCGACTGTTGAACTGGGGATTGTGTAAACATTATGGTACCGAAGTAGCTGAAAAATACTAGAAACATGAGCCACACAGCATCATAGAAAATGATGGTCTACATTAGATGTGATCACCCATTATCAACAGATCAAAAGACAGATGTGAGAAAATTATATATAGTGATCCATGAAAAGAAGACAAAAGTAGCATTGATCATTGAAATCTCTACCCACAGTGACTACAGTGTCTTACGTACAGAGAGACACAAAGTCATAAAACATCAGGATTTGCAGGCAGAAACGAGAGCAATGTGGAAGAAAGATACCCAGACAGTTCTAATAGTAGTAGGAGAAACAGGTCTTATTAAAAAGAATCTACAATCGTATTTAGATACATTACCAATACATTTAACTCTGTACGAATTGCAGGAGTCATTACTGGGCACATTGCAGGTGCTGCGAAGAGCACTTCTGGCTGACATCAAAGATTGAAACAATAATAATTTCATGAACTTTAATCGTACATTGACTTAGGAATAGCGTCCATTCCTGTTATGGTATTAGAAACACAAAAGATTTGGAGAAATTAGAAAAGGAGTCTTGCAAAAGAGGTATCATGAAAATAATGGAATCCATGAGACCAAGAATCCTGATGAAATCCCTCACAGAGATGGATGCTGTAAACACTGAAAAACACCACAAATATAGCTATTTTTTCATGTGGAAGAAAAGCTGTTTGTAGTGAGGTTTCCATCAGACATCCCAGAAAAAACATCCAGGTGGGAGGAAAACAAAATAGGCTTTTCAGTGTTGTCTTGGAATACCAGCCTCTGAATGAAATCTTTGACTCAAGGGAGTGGCTCCTGACACTTTAAAAACACACAAAGATAAACAAGTCATCTAATTATGAAAAAGGTGCATACTCTGTAGTCTGCAGAAGCTAGACACTTTAGGAATATTCTTGGGGCAATGGATAGCCCAAAGGTGAAAACAGAGAACTAATAATGTGATCTAGACACAGAAAACTTTGACACATCTGAAATCTGGATGAAGAGGAATGTGACGATATGTATCTTTTAAATCTAAGGTTATTAACAAACTCAAATGCAGATGAAGGGGTAACACGTTGTGAAGTGAAAGCATTTTCAACTTGGGCAGAATCACAGATTGGTTCAGGAATCTCCAAGAATCTTAATTCTCTGGCACCAGAAACACCCTTAAATAAAATCCCTCTCCTTATCGAGTAGGAGGAAGAACAGCTATCCACCCACCCTGAGATAGCATATGATGTAAGACAAGAAGAAAGACGAGAGTTCGGTCAGGCAGGTGAGGAAAAATCCCACTGCCAACTGTAGTTTAGGTGGATCATAGTCAAGACCCATTTGTCTGAAACAGTCTGTTGCCAAAGACAGAACAAGAGCTTCAGACTTTCTGGGAAGATTAAGGGATTGCGAGTGTGTGTGTGTGTGTGTGTGGGGGGGGGGGGGGTGAGGTTCCTTACATAGTCATTACTGCTTTTGTTTTGTAACCTTCCTGCCATTGCCAAAGTTAAAGAAGGGAAAAGGGAATCCCTTAGAAAATTTAAAGATGGAGGGCTTGAAAATCTGAGAAACTCACAGAATCAGGTTGTCCATCTCATTACATTTCTACAGCAGAAGTACCAAAAAACAAATCTCTCCCCATGGAAGAATTTAAAATTTCATTTTGACATCATTAAGAATATTCTCTGAATCAGCCAGGCAAATCTCCACAAAGCAGTTCCGCTGGCTGCAGCCCTGGAAGAAGTATCTACAGAGTCAAAAACACAGTTTAAACAATGAGTAATAACAGAACAACAGAAACAGAAGAAACTAAATTACACAAAGCAGATTTTTCCTCACAAGAAGAAACTGATGCCAAAACATTCATTATACTTTCACAATTAGTCGGGATAACCCTCAACATATAAGCCCGACAGTTTAGAATTCCAAATATTAAAGTTGCAGAAGCAGTTTACCAGTAGCTGGATTAACTAAAGCTGCTGGGTCAAGTCTGGAACTGGTATATAAAAACTTGAACAACTGAAGAACTTTATACAACTCCATCTGCTTTATTGGAGGCAGGAGGCTGCCTACTAGAGAAATTGCAAGCTGCGAAAAAAAAAAAAACTCCAAAGCTGAACAAACTGGAGGGTTAAGTGTGGGCTCCGGAAATTTCATTTGTAACAAATCATAATATTTTGTGAGAGAGAGGATATTCTCTCACTGAAAATACTGACTCAGCCTGGAAATAGTCTCCCAGAAAGAGAATTCCTCACAGGGAGAATCAGATACATCACTCTCCTCAGAATCTGAGGAGAAACAACTGCATGTGTTTCTTCACGTTCCCCTTCAAGTTCAAATTATTGAACCTCCTCAGAGATACAGGAATCCTTTTTCTTTTACCCGAAACAGCCTGTACAAGACCCTGAGCCATTAAATTACTCCTGAACAGATTATCTGTTAACAGAAGACAAATGTTTAGTTTTCTATCCCTTTTTGACAGGAATTTCTGTAGAGACAGAACTAGTACTGCCAGCAACAACTTCCTCAGGGATGGGCACAGTATTCTCGCTAAGCATGGGCACATTCCCTGGCCCTTCTCCAGGGCTGCCAAGAGTGGATTTCTCTTCCCCCTGAAGGGACACCTATAGCTGCAGAGGATGTGTCAAACCCCTGGTCCATTGTGGCTATACGGATTACAGCAGAAGGATGCATAGTCTGAGTAACCAGCTTTGGCTACAACAGTCACCACCTGCACAATACCAGATTGTTGTGGTGGTAAATGCTACTTAACATTAGAAGAAGGTTCAACCAAGGAACTGGTACTTTGTTCCGTGTTAAAGCTGAAAATAGTGCTCATTTCTCAGAGAAACTTAGCAACAATACACAATAAACCAGGAAATTCACAAAAAAGTAAAATTTTCTCAGAAAACAGAGACACTTTAAACACTTTCTCCAGCCGCAAAATGTAAAATAACCATAGTAAATCCACAAAAAGCAGTTTTAAAAAACTTTCAACCACAAAAGTAAAAAAAAAAAAATTGTACCCGCTTTTAAATGTATATAAATGTCACAAGACAGTCAACAAAAACACTTTCTCCTAGCTTACAAGTTCTTCTATTTTAGGAAAAGTATGTCTCCATAAAGAAAATGTAATGTGGAGGGCTCTTCTCCCCATGGAAATTTATCTGCCCAGTAATGGAACAGTGTTAGTCAACTGTCAGTCCAAGAATGACAGCAGAGAAGCAGTCTTCTTGGCGGCAGTTAAGCTCTAGGAGGCCTGGCTCACAAACTTGACTTTTAGTCAGCTTAGCTTGAGCTGCCTAATAGTTTGGTTGCATGGAAGGTGCCCTGAAGTTTGGGAAGCTGGCTGGCTGTTATATCTACTGCAGGATATGACCCATACAATCTCTGGCTACTGAAACAGTGATCATGATGATGAACATTTAATTGCTAACCTCACTGGCTCTGAACAAGACTTGCATCTTAAGTTTATGCTTTTACATGTGTTTGTCTTACCCAAGTTGTAATGAAAGCATACTGGTGTAGCTAAACTATTAAAAATTTAAATAAGTCAAAATTTTAAAATAATTTCAAGTGTAAATAAATCTTATTTTTTTGTTGTTTCACAGCTATCAGATTTTGTGTTTCAACATTTTCCCTTAAAACAGATGTGGTATGTATTCCCTTCATATGGATATAGATATCCCTTCATATGATAAAATAAAGCTTCCTACAAAGTCTTTTAGTTAAAATGAAATGCTTCAGCATGTATGGATTCAGTAATGCGACTAACTATATATCTCAATGTGACTGGCATTCTCTTAAGAGGCAGTGCAAAACAGATTGCTGTTTTTTTTTTTTCCTTTAGAAGAAAATGTAATATTATGTTTTGTGGGTTAACTAAGCTAAGTAATACAAGTAAGGAATGTTCAGACACTGGCCTGCAATTCAAGTCAGGTTTTCCAAACACTTGGGTGTAAGGAACTGGTTTGCAAGTGTAATGTAATAAACTGTGTATAGATTATGCATGCATAAGAACGAAGATAATTGTATTCTTCCTGCACTAAACTACTACTCAAACACATTTTTTTCTGAGCTGCACTACAACTAGAACATTTCTGCGTTCTGGGAAGGGTTTGATACTGCTAGGAATTCAAGAATCGAGAACATTTCTTCAAAGCTCAAAACCACCCAGCAAACACCTATCAGCCATGTGATGTAGTACAGTTAAAATGTTAAACAAAGCAAAAGGGCAATCAAAATGGACCACTAAGCAATTTCAGGTGGTTTAATATCCAACTGTAAAGCTTTTTCACAAACACAAAATAAAAGATCTGAGGAAGTTTCAAAGGACAAAAACACGGTATGTCATTAATGCGTTTGTCTTTTATTTTCTGTTTTGATTGCCCTTTTGCTTTGTTTGATAGTTTGTTTATTGGGCATTTCCCTCCCCTATTTTTGTTTAACGGTTAAAATGTTCACATAATCTGCACTCTATTATCTCCATTCATACAGCAAACAGCATGTTATAGTTCAGCAAGCCAAACACATTCATGTACATTTCCACAATTAAAAAATACTGTGCAACAACGAAGCTTCAATTTCTACTAGACATGCTGTTGCTTCTGACATCCTGATTACAGATACACCTCCAGTATTGTAAACTACATAGTGGCATTCTACCTACCAGTACAGAAATTGTGCACTCTACTCATAAAGCAGAGTTGGAAACTGGCAAATAGTTAAGCTTTTCTTTGTGGTACATTCTTACAGCATTCTTCTGGAGTGTCCATATTTAAAATGCACAAATTAAAGCCATATAACAACATTTTTGCCACTGGCAGTAAAGATGACTACTTGCTGAACAAAGCCCTCACTCTGAAGATAAAGGTAACTGAAACTATTATACTTTTAATGATATGCTGCAGTCAGTGCAAATACAGTTTCAGTTTATATCCTTTTGCTTACAGTGCTGTGATTTCCAGCTGAACAAGTCATCAGATGTTCTGTCTGAAAAAAAAGAATTCACAAAGTCTTTGGAAGTGCAATTTTCAAATGAGAGGAAGCCCTTGCGTGACTACAGAAAAAACGAGAAGTAGAAGAAAAGTGCATCGTTTCTTTCAATCCGTATTATTTTGACTTGCTTTTTGGTACCAGATTTCCATTACTGACTTCAAATGCAGTGGTGATTATACCAGGCCAAATAATTGTTTTCTGATTATATTAAATCAGTCAACTTTGCATTATTCAGATGGAAATCCAGCTGTTCAGTAGGTCATTAGCTGTACTGTGATACATCATTATGGTCTGGTTCATCATCCAATGTTTCCTCATCAATTGCTGTAAGCTGCAGTAAATTTTCACTTGACTGTGCTGAACTCAGAAGGTGGACACCTTCATGAGGAGGACACAAAACGTAACGACTGCAAGTTCCTGAACGGTGAACATCTGCAGTAATTACTTGCCCCTTCAGTATCTGTAGATCAGAGTCTTCTGTCTCAAATCCTCCGACTGCTCCAAGTTCCCGGTCTGCATCTGGTTCCATATTGACATATAGAATATCCTCTGGGTCCTGATCAGCAGGAAGGTTTTCGAGAATCTTCTTTAGCTCAGAGTGGAGTATCTCAAATGTTGGCCTGTCCTTGGGGTTCAGCATCCAACAGGACAGCATTAACTGATACCTACAGAATAAAAATAAAATCACAGACATATTAATTACTTAGTGACTGGAAACTCAATCAAAATTTTACAAAACAATGTTATTTCTCCAGCTGTCAGCTAGCCCACAACATGTTCTTGTGACATGTAACGATGATATTTAACTTAGTTTTAAAGACAAAGAGTATAACATCTGTACTGTGCTCTCCATAACTGAATTACACAGCCTGACATCAGATGACCACTACTTGAACCATAACAGTAAATATTATTTTCATTATCAGCACCATGTACGAGGAGGACTGCCTAAGATTCTTTGTTGTCATTCTTTTTTCAAAATCATTTATATCCCTTTGTTTCAGTAGCACTCCTGTTAAACTATCAGTTACATAATTCCCCATACAATCAAGCAGCTGAACCTCCATACTTCTCCCTTTCTCTTGCACAAAATAGGTTCAAACAGCCTCAGTCCTTTGTAAGAGAAGCAGCTTCCTTGACGGTGAAAGCAATGCTGGGTGCCCAGTTAAAGGTGAGTTCAACTGTGCTATCTGCCACTTCAGCAGCCAGTGACTTTTGTCTCTTTCCAATCACAGCTTACAACTGTGAAGCTTTACTTTTAATAAAGGTGCCAATTTATATTTGCTAACCACATAGCAGGGCTAGAATTCTTCTTGTTATCCATCAGGATGATTAGCCCTTCCTTTGCAAGCCTGTTCTCTAACACTGCATGCATACTTAGGAATGTGTATGTCTTTGACATAGCAAATGGCTAGTCAGGTTGAAAATCCATCCATCCACATCCTCTTTTCACATTTTTGCACATGGGGTTGGGGTGTCACCAACAGTGAAAATCACTTGGAGCCAAGCTTTACACCACCGGGTGCCGTACTAATAAAGGAAATAAAATGCAAAAACAAAACAAGGACGTATACCTCAGTAGTGGCAAACAGTTTATTCCAAAGGTGTTATCTGATGTCTTTGGAATAAACTGTTTGCCACTATTGAGGTGTACATCTGGTTTGGTTTTTGTAGCACCCGGAGGAAACCCACGTGAACACAGGGAGGACATGCAAACTCCGCACAGAAAGCACCCAAGCCAAGAATCAAACAGATGCACCTCTTGCTGTGAGGTGACAATGCCATCTGCTGCACCACTTTGTCACTCTGTCATCTAAAATACACACAAACAGAAGCCCAGTAAACCTTTAATGCCGAAACATTCTTTCAATGAGTCTATCTGTCATCCGTGAAAGCTGTATTGTAGCATTGCATTTTCCACCTCAGACATGCAAGTTACAAAATGTTTGAGTGCAAGACGTTGAAACAAAATATATCAAAATTATGTGCACTAGAGCATATCAAAGTTAGGTTAACAACGTTAATTTTAATTTATTTATATACTTTCTTTGTTGATTACATTGGTCTCAGTAGGCATAAAGCCTACTTTGAGGGAAGAAGGTGGTATTCATAATGATTTGTAGAAATTTGGCCAGGGCACTTGAGAAATTCCCTTACTCTTGAACTGTGGGTAGGGGGAATCAAACTATTTAAGACTCAAATCAGAATGAGCAATTTGATACCAAACCATTGATTGATGGGGCAGAAATTATAAGGCTTCACAGTGATGGATAATTGGATGAAACACTACTTGAGTTAATTAAGGAAGTGGATAAGAATAGTGATTCTGGAAAAGAACTGAGTGAAATCATGAAGAACAAATGGTGCTGGAATATAATTTTACTTCTGAACCAACTGCTGGAATCCAAACAGAAAACGACCAGAACCAGTTCACAACTGTTTTATTACAGAAATTAAGTGCTTTCGTGTGTATATAACATACACTTCTTCAGAATAAAAAACATTCACAGAAATTCAGTTTAAATAACCCACCAATAAAATCACATGACCCATCAACAAACCTACCAGTTCTAATCTTAAAGGCTACTTGCTCATATAATATAATATGTAAAAGTCTATACAAATATATACTAAAAAAAAAAACCTAACCTAATGTTTCGCTAATGTGTACAACATAATAAATTAAATATAGTGAGACATAAGTCTTAAAACACAAGCTATGGATAAAGACTCATTCAAACCTGGGGGTGAGGTGGTGTTTAATTTCAGTTGCCAATGCATCTCCCTCCGTTCTACCATGTCATGCCACGGTCCCCCCAGTAAATTCCACTGTATGGTGTCGACATTTTATATTTAATTTGTTATTATGTTGCACACATTAGGGAAACATTAGGTTAGGTTTTTTTCTTAGTATATATTTGTATAGACTTTTATGTATTTTATTATATGAGCAAATAGTGTTTAAGATTAGACTTGGTAGGTGTGTTGATGGGTCATGTGATTTTATTGGTGGGTTATTTAAACTGAATTTTTATGAATGTTTTTATTCTGAAGAAGTGTATGTTATATACACACGAAAGCACTTCATTTCTGTAATAAAACAGTTGTGAACTGGTTCTGGTCATTTTCTGTTTGGATTCCAGCAGTTGGTTCAGTGGGTTTTGTCTTTTTGTGTTGCTTGGGTTCTCGGTTTCTCATGTCTTCTGCGGACAACTGGAATGTGAATTCGGCTAGACCAGTTTCCAACTTGGAAGATCTCCATAGAAGTGTTGGGCAGCTTACTTTGTTGGTACAAGAACTTATAGAACGGTCTAGTGGACCAGTAGCTGCTTTGTCTACTGCTACAGAATACCATCGTACACCTGCCTGTTTAAAGAATCTTTCTTCTCATTCATCGGTGAATTCCGACAATGTTCTGACAGTTAATATTAATTTAAACAATTGGTTGCGCTCTACTATTCAGTTGCAGCATGTAAGTAGTGAAACAGGCTCATACAATGAAACTTTAACTACTTTTGAAAAGGTGTTACTTAAATGTTGCAAACTACAAGTAGAAAACGCCTTTTTATCTGAATGTTTTCATACTGAGAAACTCCCTAAGGGACTTAGACTGTGGAAATACCCGAATGGGTTATTAGCTGGCTCATCTTTGCATTTGGATTTGATAGAACTATTCAATAAACAAGGTGTGGAGCTGCTAAAACTACTTAGAAAGCACAACCATATTGAAATAGACAATCTTATGAAAAGAGCAGAAGGGCTGGACAACAAAATCAAAAAAGATGTGCTTTTTTTCAGTACAAGGGTCACAATACTCTGCAGTTTTGTGGCAGAATAGACAATGTAGTAACTGACATTCAAAAGAGAAAATGTAAAAAACTTGACAGAGATAGAAGGGAATACCAGGAGTGAAAGGCATTCCCTCAGTCAATGGGTGTGTCAGAAGGGCGGAACCAAGACAACAGAGTTTCAGAAGGGAACCCCTCATTGGAAGAAGTGAAGCATATAGAGAACCAAGAGGAAGGGACAGCCCCTTTAGATGCAGCTCCTCCCAGGAGATCAGAGAGGCTCAGGAACCATTTTGGGAACAACAAGCAGAAGTTTCACCAACAGAATCAGAACCAGCACACATCGAACAGAGGGTGAGCCAGAGGGAGATACAAGAGGCGGAATTCATATTACCAGTGTCCACAGAACTATTAGATAACTTTGGAACAGCAGGTACTGTGCGCATGAGGCATTGCCTAACATTTTAACTAATGCTAATAGTGACTAAAAGTATATAACTTTACAGATATTACATTCAATGAAAATATAGTGAGTCTGTTGAGTAAGGGGCTTACTTTTGTCCCTACAACACATGCTAGAATTGAGACTTCAATGGTGGACTTAAAATGTTCTTAAGAAAGCTCAATTCAAACTGTTGTTTAATGGTGTCGACAGCAATCACATTAGTAGCATTCTAAGAAGTAGTAGCATTTTTAACCCTGTGTTATCCACACCCCTGGTTATTTTTGAAAAGCTGTGTGAATTTAATTTCAGAAAATTACTGAGGGGTAAAAATGTTCACACAAATGAAACTAATCTGACTATTTCTGAACAATGTTTAATAGAAGAACTTATGTAAAACAAAATTATTAGAGTCATGAAGCCAGATAAAGGGGAAGGGATAGTGATTATGAACAAAGGGGATTATCTTAACATGCTTGAACATGTACTAGATGAAGATTTTTATGAGCAAGTATCTTTGAATGATATTAATTCATGTTATTCTAAAATTAGATTTATTTTGTTAGACATGTTGGAACAAGAGTAAACTTCTAGAGAAGTGTATGAATTCTTAGAAGTTAAATTCCCTGTGGTCCCTCCCCCTTTTGGGATCCCAAAAGTACATAAATGTTTGTGGGACCCACCTATGAGACCTATCGTGAGTGCTAGAACTCCTATCACTCACCCCATGGCTGTATACATAGACAAAAAAGTAAAAATGTTGGTATCTGGTTACCCCAATGTTATGAAAGATTCTTGGGATTTTTGGAAAAATGAAGTATAGTACCAGTTTAGCATTTGTTACTATAGATATAGTAAATTTATTTATTGTGATCCCACAAGATGTTGGAAAAGAAATGTTTCATGATTTTATTCAAGAATCTGGTCATTTTAATGCTAATGAAATTAATGTGCTTGATGCATTGTTAGACATGGTTTTGAAATATTTTATTCATTTGGATGGGCAATTTTTTCAACAGTGTTTGCGAACATAGTATTACTTCAATGGGAAAAACAGTATATATTTAACAAAAATATTCTACCTTATTTATATGTGAGGTTTTTGGATGACTTTTTTATTGCTTGGGATGCTAGTAAAATAGACACCGATAGATTTTTGGAATATTTACATTCCACTACCTCTTACTTAAAGTTTACATACCATTATAATATCGTAAGTATTAACTATTTGGATGTGTTTATTTACAAGGATGGCATGGATAAAAGTATACAGAGCACAATGTTTAGGAAAGCAACATACTCTAATAGCCTTTTGCGCTACAGTAATTGAAGCCCGATTCACCAAAAGAGGGGAATCATTAAGGGGCAATATACAAGGTTAGCCCATATGATTTCTAGTGAAGAAATGTTTTTCAAAGAATGTGTAAATTTGAAAAGGATGTTTATAATTAGAGGTTACCCCCCCTCCGGATTTAGTTGATCTAATATGGAGGGAAGTCATTCAGAAAAGACAGCAGAAGGAGGTGATTCCCATTTTGCTAGATAAAACTTTGGTTTATCAGAGAGAAACAAATGGTGGGTATAAATGTTCATTTATCACCACTTTTATTGAACAATATGGTTACATTTGGATTATTATTAACCAAAATTGGCTTGTTTTTCAAGCATTTGAAGGGATATCTGACATTTTGGGAACCAAACCAGTATTTGTCACTAGAAAAGCCAAATGCATCAAGAACATGTTAGAATCAGATGACAAGATACCATTAGTGAAAGGACTTGGGGTACTTATAAATGTGGTGCATGCAATCTGTGCCAGTACATTTTAGAGAAACATGAGGTGCTTATTAATGGTATTAAAATAAGGACACACTTTTTTGTAACTAAATCAATGGGAGTAATTTATGTGGCTTTATGTAAAATGTGCCCAAGTTTTTATGTTGGTAAAACCATTCGTAGTTTTAAAGAACGCATTTATGAACACATTTGACATCAAGCAGAGAACTACTAATGCATTGTATTGTCATGTAGAAAAACATCCAGACCATGTTTTTTTATTTTTTTGTTATCAACGCCATACAGCGAAATTTACAGGGGGGACCGTGGCATGACATGGTAGAACGGAGGGAGTTGCATTGGCAACTGAAATCCACTACCTCACCCCCAGGTTTGAATGAGTCTTTATCCATAGCTTGTGTTTTAAGACTTATGTCTCACTATATTTAATTTATGTTGTACACATTAGGGAAACATTAGGTTTCTTTTTTTTTCGTAGTATATATTTGTATAGACCTTTATGTATTTTATTATATGAGCAAGTAGCCTTTAAGATTAGAAACTGGTAGGTGTGTTGATGGGTCATGTGATTTTATTAGTAGGTTATTTAAACTGAATTGTTGTGAATTTTTTTATTCTGAAGAAGTGTACGTTATATACACACAAAAGCATTTAATTTCTGTAATAAAACAGTTGTGAACTGGTTCTGGTCATTTTCTGTTTGGATTCCAGCAGTTGGTTCAGTGTTTGTCGTTTTGTATTGCTTGGGTTCTCATATAATTTTACTTCTTCAGAAGTCATCTAATCTCATAGATGCTACCATTCCCAGACAGGAGCAGGAACATCATGAAGGCATGTCAAAAGAAGCTTAGAATGATGCATCAGCTGGCAGAAAAAGCTCACAAAGTAAACAAGGTATGTTGCAGCATTCAAGAATAAAACATATACATGCCTGACAAAAGAAAAATATGTTTCAAAAGTAATTACTTAAAATAATTTATTGACAGATTAACTGTTTGGAACACTGTAATTCAACATTTGGGTTTTAATCTCCTGTATGTTCATTTAATTATTTATTTGGAAGCTGTGATTTCACAGCTGTAACACTGGAAGCATTCCTACCAGCAAGTTTCTTAAGTATTTCAGCAAAGAAGAACAAAGTTCTTGGAATCATTAAATTATTCAGGATCTCATGTCATAAGTGAGCTGTCGTGCAACTTTTGACTGAGGTCCTTGAAGAGGAGGGCATGAAAACCTTCTAGGAGCAAGAATGTGCCACTGCTAATGAGGGGAAGGAGGTTATGTATTAGAAAGGGATTGGGGTGGGAGTCAGTGGTAGACATGTGTATTAAAGACAACAGATTACTAATCCAGCCACATAGCAGAGAGGGATAAAGCACTGTGTTTGACAGGTGTCAAGGGTGTTGGAGGAACTGGACAGGGAGAGGACTGGAGTGAGCAGATGATGCTGGCTCATCCCATCTGGGGTAGGGGGGGCAGTCTAGGCCCATGACAATAGCGGCATTGAGAGTCTGGGGCATTCAGCAGTCTAAGTAGAAGCATGTATGCACCTCCCACAGGTAGAAACTGCAGAGCTTGCTAGTCTGCCCCATGGGGCAGGTTACACCACACTCCCCAGCAAAACTATAACACTGCACCAGTGTCTTCAAACTCCTCAAGCCCAAATTGTGGGTCTGGTTGAGCCCAGGGTTAGATAAGGTAGAAAGTAGAGTTGTATACACTTACCATAAATGTAGATGTTTGAGTATATTCACTGTTGCAGTCATTACATTTGGGTTATCTGCTTGCAGGTAGCCCTCAGTTGGCCTGATTAACAAAGTCTTGGGTCCTGCGTCCGTTGCTATCCCTTCTTCCATGACGTCAGGGGTATAAAACATGCAGCCGACACCATTACATCATTTTATCTTGCCCCAGATGTCAGATGCCCCCCTAATGGGAAGCAATTAAATATAAAAGTACAATGATATACCTCCAAGAAAAAAAGCATACACACCAAAAAGCTTTTAAGCATACTAAAGGAAAGTAGAGGTATAACCAAAAGAAGTTAGGGGGCTGGAGGGAGGATAACCAGGACTGCAACAGTGAATACACTCGAACATCTACATTTATGGTAAGTGTACACAACTGTACTATGTTCTTCATGTTTCACTGTTACAGTCATTACATTTGGGTAGATTCCCAAAGCTATGGTTGGGAGGAGGAATTTAAATAGCATTAGGACCAGCTATAAGGCCCTGCAAGACTACAGTGGCGAAGCCAGCTCTGGATTTAGAAAAAATTGGCAAATGATAGTGCTTGGTGAAGGTATGTACAGAAATCCAGGTAGCAGCTTCTAGGATGTCCCTAGTAGGTACGCCTCTGTGAAAGGCTGTAGAGGCAGATGCAGCCCTGGTGGAGTGAGGTCTGATCCCCTGGGAGATACGTTTTCCATGGTGCTTATAGCAGAAATGAATGCAATGGCCTATCCATTTAGAAATGGTTTGCTTTGAAATAGCCTTCCCCTCTGCCCCTGCAGCAAATGCCACCAGCAGTTGTTCAGATTTCCTTTGAGGGTTAGTCCTGTCCAGGTAGAATCTAAGTTCTCTGTGCACATCTAAGGAATGCAGTATCCATTTCCCTTTGTTCTGTGGATTGGGAAAGAAGGTTGGCAAATGAATGGACTGATTAAGAGCCACACTGGATACCACCTTGGGCATGAAGGATGGATTGGTTCTGAGGGACACCCTGTCTGCATGAAGGATGATGATAGGCTCCACTGCCATAAGGGCCTGTAATTCAGATACCCTTCTAGCTGAAGTGACTGCTAAAAGGAAAGAAGTTTTCCAAGAAAGAAATTTTAAGTCCGCAGTAGCAGCTGGCTCGAAAGGAGGTAGAGTGAGTTTCTCCAAAACAAAGTTAAGGTCTCAGGCTGGTGTTGGAGCTCTCCTGGGTGGTCTCAAATTTTTGGCCCCTCTAAGGAACTGCTTGAGCAGTGGACGAGAGAAGAGGGGAGGTTCTGTGTTATAATGAGCTGAAATGGCTGAGGCATTGATTTTAATGGAGGAAAAAGACAGGCCCTTGTGAAGCATCTCAGTTAAGTATTGTAAAATCTGAGGTAAATTGGGTGCTGCTGCGCTCATCCCTTGAGACTGGTTCCAGGCACAGAATCTCTTCCATTTTCAGCATAAGATTTTCTAGTACTAGGCCTCCTTGCCTCTAAAATGATATCCATCACAGGTTTATAGAGGGATGGTAAAGGCGAGATTAGGTAATTAGCCAGGCTGCAAGGTTCAGTGTTAGAAGCTGAGGGTGCAGAATCTGGTTCTCCTGCTGGGATAACAGGGAAGGAGTCTGAGGCAGGTGCCATGGGGATAGCTGTGACACACTGTGCAGGAGGGGGTACCAGTGTTGGTGTGGTCAGTCTGGAGCAATCAAAATCATCCTTGGTTTGTCCTGTTTGATTTTTAGTAGTACTTTGGAGAGCAGAGGCGGGGGGGGGGTAGGCATAGACTGATAGGTTTTTCCAGCTGAAGGACAGAGCACCCACTTTCCAGGCTTGTTTGTGGGGAGTCCTTGTGCAAAACTTGTCAAATTGGTAGTTTTGGGGAGAGGCAAATAGTTCTATATCTGGGCTCCCCCATTTGCTTGTCAACATGTTGAAAATCCTTGGCTCCAGTTTCCACTCATGTGGGTCCATGAGGTTTCTGCTTAGTCCGTCTGCCAGTGTATTTAATTTTCCTGGCAGGAATTGAGCTTGAAGGTGCACTTGGTAGCTCAAGGCTGTTTTCCACAATGCCATGGTTAGTCTGCAGAGGGGGTAAGAATGTGTACCCCCCCTGCTTGTTTATGTACCACATAACAGTGGTGTTGTCCGTCTTTACCATTAGTTGTCCTGGAAGAATGTAATCCTTGAAGGCTGTCAAAGCATTCTGTACAGCTAACATTTCTTTTTGATTGATATTCAGGTGCATTTGACTTGGGTTCCATTTGCCCTGAATGCACTTCCCTGCCAGGCGAGCCCCCCATGCAGAGTCTGATGCATCTGTTAGGGTTTGGGCGGCAGGGGGTCTTGTGAAAGGTTGTCCCTTGTTTTGGTGGCAGGCCTCTGCCCACCAAAGGAACTCTAGGCGTAGGCAAGGTATGATACGACTCATTGCTTCTAGATCCTGAGAATGTTGACACCATAGGCTTTTTAGATACCACTGTAGTTTCCTCATATGCAGCCTTGCATATGGAATTAGAAGAATGCAGGACGCCATGAACCCCAAGGCTTGCAGTATTTGTCTTGCAGATAGCAGGGTTTTTGTGGCCACTTGTTTGAAGTAGGCTGTCAAATTAATTTGTTTCTTTGGCATGAGGTAAGCCATCTGGTAAGTTGTATTCAAGCTTGTTCCCAGGAATATAATTTGTTGACAGGGTACCAGGTGAGATTTATTTCTGTTTATGGTGTACCACAGACAGGTTAGAACCCTTTGTACAAAGGCCAGATGATTCAAAAGTATGTCCTGGCTTTCTGCCTGAATTAGACAATCGTTCAGGTATGGGTATATCTGAATATTTCTTTGCCTGCAAAATGCAATACCTGGAGCTAGACACTTTGTGAATACCCTGGGTGCAGCAGATAAGCCAAAGGGCAGTGCAGAGAACTGATAGTGTGTGTAGCCTGCTTTGAAGCAAATATATCTTCTGCAAGATTCCCTGATTGGGGGGTACAGGTATGCTTCTTTTAAATCTAGTGTTGCCAACCAGGCGTCTTTGCCTAGCATAGGAAGTAACTGGTGAAGAGTCAGCATCTTGAATTATGGAATCTCCAAAAAGGTGTTTAGAGTAGACAGGTCCAGGATAGGACACCATGAATTGTCTTTTCTGGCTACCAGGAAAAGTCTTGAGTAGAAACCTTGTCCGTTTTCCTCTTCTGGTACCAAATGAATAGCCCCCATGCTTAAGAGAGAAAGTACTTCTTTTTGGACCTCTTCCAACTGATTTGGGGGTAGGTCTGGACACCCACTTGGTGTTGGCAATGTGGAAAGTGAAATCTGTATCCCTGGGACATTATATTCAAAACCCATTTGTCCTGGGTAATGGGCTCCCAGTTCTTTGCATGAAGAGCAATCTTTCCCACCAAAGGGGCAGTCATTTGATAAGTACTTGAAAATATTAAAAGGAAGTCATTGAGGCAGTTCACCATAGGAGGGAGTCTTATTACTCCCATATTTGGAAGTGGAGGCCCCCCACTGCTTAGTCTTGAGTGTCTCCTGGGACTGAAACTTGGGGTTTCTGCTGTGTCTTGGTTTGGCTTGAGAAGACCTGGAAGGGGCTGGAAAGGACCAATTTTTAGAGGGCCAGTGCCTACTAAATCTAGGAGGCTGAACTTGTAAGAAATCTAACAGTTTGCATAGATTTAGCTTTATCTTCCATCTTTTTAAGAACTTCCTCAGCCTTGTTGCCAAACAGGCGGTCCTGATTTAATGGAGCATCCAACAATTTAGCTTTAACATGATCAGGTAAAGATTGCTCCTTAAGCCAAGCATGCCTTCTGAGCACAGACTCAGTAACAGCAGCCCTGCAAGAGGCCTCTAATGAAGCAAAACCACATTGCAAAGTATGTTTTCCAACCTGTTCAGCAAAATGCATTAAATCCTGAAATTCATTATTTTCCACACAATCAGGAATCAACATCATTTTCTGTTTAAGCAATCCAATAACATGTTGCTGATACTTTAACATATGAAACTGACAGTTTAAAGCCCTAATGGCCAAGGTTGCAGAAGTGTAAACCTTCTTACCTCATCTATCCATCACTCTGGAGTCTCTATCAGAAGGGGTAGGATTTTTAGCAGTAGAAGCCTTAATGCCCTTGGGCCCCTGAGAAATAGTCTCTGGATCCGCAATAGGATTTTTAAAAAGGAACTTGTATGACTCAGGGACCCTGTAGTATCTGTCAGGTTTTCTGGGAGCAGGAGGCAAGGAATCAGGGGCCAAACTAGATTCTGAAAAAGCATCATCAACAATGTCTAGTACAGGAGGAATAGCTAAAGGCCTATGCTGAGGCAGGAGTAAGAAATCCCTGAGCCTCTTTTTTGAATCAGAAAAATCCTGGCTTTCCCAGTGGAAATGCTCCCTTAGAGTATGTAAGGTTTCACCAAAAGAAAAATCCTCTGGAGGGGAGGCAGAGGGAATAGAGTCCTCTGCATCAGAATCCTCATAAGTAGATAAGGGCAAATCCAGATAATCAGTAGAAATCAGAAAAAAAAACAGAGTCCTGGTCAGAAGATTCAGAAACAACTTCAATCCTAGGCCTCTTAGAGGGGGAGGGGGGGTTGGCTACCCCTGATTACAGTAATTAGATAATCAGCCATCCTTATTTATTTTTTAGGCATAGTGGCCTGAGCGTTGTGCGTTTAGGCATGGTTCGAGATTAAGGCCTAAGTGAAGAAAGAGGTGTTGGTTTAATATGCAAGTCCGTAGGTCTGAATACGCCCTCGGAAGCCGGTGTCTGCACAGCGGCTCCAGACCCATCCAGGGTAGAGACATCTGTGGGTTCCATAGCTGAAGCATCTCGCAGCATACCGGACTCCGAATGGGTCTCAGTAGAGGCCTGCGAATCAGAAGTAGCGGGTATCAGGTGCTGCAAAAGCACCTCACTGAGTACCAGCGAACTGGCAAATGGCTTAGGAGAAGCATAGTCAGCAGTTTTGGACCTCGGCGGCCTGTCTCTGTCTTTATCTTTGCATTTTTTCAGAATCCTGGTAGTCGGATGGCTAACCGCTGACATTTCTGGATAATTAAACATAGAACAGAAATATTTACAGGCGAAAATATACTGACGACGGATAGTGCGCTAATTAAATAAAGCACAAAACCGACAGCAAGGTACATCATGGTCAGGGCCTAGGCAAGGAATACAGAAAGAATGAAAATCTTTATGTAGTATTTGCTTTCCAGAAGTAATGCAATTAACTTTTACTGACATTGGTAAGGAGCAAGAAAAAGTTTCTCCAACGGGGTACTAAGCTTTAGTTGAAGACTTCAGTTCTGAAACTCGAAAACAAAAATTTCAGGAGTCGGCCGACTGGCACTTGCGAACTGCTTCTGCTTCGGGCACTGCAGGGCAAGAAAGACTGATGTAATGGCGTCGGCTGCATGTTTTATACCCCTGATGACCTGACGTAATGGAAGAAGGGACAGCAACTGACGCAGGACCCAAGACTTTGTTAATCAGTTCGACTGAGGGCTACCTGCAAGCAGATAACCCAAATGTAATGACTGCAACAGTGAAACACGAAGAACATGTGCTAGACCCAGTGACTGAGGAAAGGATAAAAACACAATCTCTATCTCCAGGAATTACCAGCCATGGAAGACATCCAACACCAAAGCAAAAAAGGGTTTCATATGAGTTGGGATCAGGTAGGCCTTCTTCCAGTTTATACTCAGTCCTAGGGACTGCAACAATGGAAATTCCCAAACGACTGTCATCTACAGGAAATATCTTGATGGGGTAAACTGGATTCAAATGTTAACTAAGGGAACACCAGGAGGCTCTTCTCTTCCTTAGCCAACATCTTTGCAAACATGCTTATTGTTGAAGAAAGCCCAAACGGCTTCACTATGAAGTGAAGGAGTTCCAGAGAATTCTCCTATGTAGACCCTAAATACTGACTTCCCAAAATGTGTCCATATTTTCTGACACCAAACAGGTATAATGAGGGAAAATGGGCATAATCAGGTGACCATACAGAACTGAATGTATTACTGGCTGAAGTTCTTGATGTCCAGAAAGGGATAAAAATCATCTTTCCCCTTTTGAATCAGGAAGAGATGGGAATAAAATGCTTTCACAGTCTACTGTCCTTCTTTCTCAGCTTCCTCTACTCTAAATAATCCTCTGTGCAAATGCGCTAAGATGCTGTACTTATTTAACTGAACTCTTAAGTAAAAGCATGAAAGGAAGCCCCCAGTTTATCCGAACTATACTCCACTGTGTGTGTGATGCACAGTCCTCACTTTCAGCCAGCTACTGAAGGTGTTCCATCAACAAATGAAGGAAAGTACCCATAATCGTATTTAGAATGCCTGGCATAACATTGTTTTACAGGATAGTTTTGGCTAAACATGACTGGTGATAATTACATGACCTTCCTCAATCAAAGTGTGCACTATAATTAAAATACAAAACAAAAGAAACTTAGTGCTAAGTCTTACGCCAGTTTAAATGTTTTAAACACATTAAATAAATTTAGAATATCTTACAGTCCATCCAAGCAGTCAGGAGGTTGCTTGAGCCGATTTCCCTGTCTCAGATAGTCATAGATCTCACTGTTCTCCACTCCTGGGTATGGCGTCTGCCCTCGTGTTGCTATCTCCCACATTGTAACTCCATATGACCACTAAAGAAAATGAAGCCTTTACATGTTACAAATGAAACTTGTCTTGTCTTATAAGCAAAAAAAGTGTTGCTAGGAATTATTACACACTATTTTTCAAACTACCTGATCATTTTATTTTCACTAAAAATATTTCTACAATAAAATACAATGTTTATTTGTTTGATGGCCAGGTCTCTCAATCTCTTAAAAAATGCTCAACATATCTTGCAACCTCAGATTTTTCTCCTCGGTATTACTGCCTATAAATAATTCAAGATTAGGCTGACAAAATGTCCAAGTTGTCTGAAAAGTGGATTTCTGAAAGCCAGTGTTTCCTTCAATTCACTGATGCAGTACTGCTCTCAGCATCAGTAATTATAGAAAGCCTGAACAAGATCTGCTGTTATCCATTGTGAACTTTGGCCAGACACCAGTAGTACTGTTGAGAGCTCATCCTTTCATAAACACTTGTGTTGCTTTCACCTTACACAAACGTATAATATCTGCGTCCATGCCAGATTCTGTTTTACTAAGGAAAAGAATATGTAAGACACTCAAAACCAGGTGCCAAGTACAAAATAAAACAACCATCTTAAAATGACAGTGGTGAAGCAGTTAGTACGGCTGCCTTACAGTGCTTGGTTTTGAAACATTTCCCAGGTAAGGTGCCTTCTGTGTATAGTATTCATGTCCTCCAGGTGTCCAAGCTGGAGTTCACAAGGGTATCCAGTTTGCTTCACACCACAAAGACATGTTTTTTTGGACTGGCAAATGTCTGCATGTAGCATGTACAGAAGAGAGTGAATGTGTGCCTGTATGTGTCTTGCAAAGGTCTTGTATACTATCATGGGTTGTTTCTGTCTTACAATTGCTGACTAACAGGCTAAGCTTCTGCTCCCACATGACCCTGAATATAATAAAGTTGGTAATGGAAAAAAATTAATTATGTCACATACTGAGTACTTTGTATTATTTGTATGCTGTGCTTGTGGAAAAGTGGCTAAATAACATGAACTGTTCACAGTTTATAATAGCAGCTGTTATTTAACGTAGCTGAGCACTTCAGTTTTACTAATTCTTTTCTTTGGTTCAGAAACCACAATGGTAAGTGAATCAAGGTTGTGTCTGTAATTCTCTGTCATCTATGGATGCATTCAGATCTACTTGTTTAACTACACCCAGTTCAAAGTGAACATTACACCTGAAGAATGCAAAGCCGCCCTTAATGACCCATTGTCATTCACTAGATTTCCGTCAGGTGGACCTAAGGTTAGGATTCTGCCTAGAACTGTGATTTATAGGACAGCTATTGCATTCATGTGAGGGAGCTAGCTAGTCCACTGCCTGGGACAGTACTACCTCTAGTCCTAGGCAGCAATGAAAGAATATTCTTTCACGTCCACTGTTGATACTCCCTGATTAATTCTGTCAGCATAATCTACCTTCTGTAAAGTTGAGTCACTGACTTCACTTTTGCCTACATGATTGCATAAATGCATATAAGTATGAAAAGAATAAACCAGTTCAGGAAAGCTGAGTCACCCCACTCCTAGGGGTTAAACTCTATTGCAATCATTTTTCATATCAGCCCCCAACAATGAAACTGATGATGCCTTTTACTCCTAACAGCTGGGGCAAAGTCACAACATTCCAAACTCCTTACACAAACATGGAGGTAGCATAACATCTTCACTGGCTTTCAGTAAAGACAGCCATCATCCATCTCAGCAATTCTTGGGAATGTGACTACTACAATTTCTTCCAGCTGGATAACATGATACAAGCTGAAATGTTACAAATCTTGGAAAAAAGCATCTCTATGTAGGAATACTTAGGTTCATAGGTAAGTACTAGGCTATCTGCCTGAGGGCATCTATAAGCCTAGCCAGAATGTGTTGGCTTTCGCTGCCTCAGATTAATTCCCTGTGCCTCTGTCCAGCAGAGCCATTAGTTCACTGTGCTTCTGTCCAGCAGAGCCAGTGCAGTGATCCCCAAGGTAAATTTTCTGTTTCCCATCCACTCGTCAAGGTTTCTCTTGAAGAGTGTTAGTGAGGGGCTCTGCCTAATGTAGATTGTAATCCTGTTCCAAAGCATGGGGAGTCTCTGGGACAGGAATCTATCCCTCCAGCAAGTCCTATTTATTGTTGTGGTGAGGTTTAGATCCCTAGAGCGTGTGGTTCTCGGGGAGTTTTTTTTTTAGGTGGAGCATGTCCATCAATTCTGGGTTGGACATGGCCTTGTATGTCAGGCAGAGATCACCTCTGAGTAAGCGGTATGCAACCAAGTACAGCTGGAGTTTCTTCAGTCGGGCTGCATAAGGCATCTGTTTGAGGCCAGTAATCCTCTTGGTGAGGTACTTCTGTGGTCTTTCCAGCTGTTGCAAGTGTCTTGTAAGGTACATCCCAAATGGGGTGTTGTACTCTATGATGGGTCTGATGAGCGATGAGTAGAGGGGCACAATAACCTCTTTTATGATTACATGGGCCACATAGAAGGATTTTCTAACCACCTTGGCAATATGATTATCAAAGGAGAGATTACTATCTACTTGGGTCCCCAGATCCCTTATTACATTTTTTGTATTTAGGGGACTACCACATATGTGGTAGCTCGCGGGTACTTTGTTTTTTCCAAAGGGGATAACTATGCACTTTTTGGCATTTAGCTTGAGGCCATGATTTTGACACCAGGTATCCATCTCAGTGAGACCCTTCTAGAGGATGTCTATCAGCTGGAGAGTCAATTATAGCCCCCAGTTTGCAGTCGTCTGTGAACTTGGTCAGCCATAGTCCACCTCTGCTTGCCTGTACCACTGAGAAGTATATACCGAACAGGAGACGTCCCAGGACTGAGCCTAGGGGGACGCCACTTATAACTGGTTTAGAGCCTGCAACTCTGACCATATGGGTTCTATCCGTGACCCAATTGGCAACCCATCTAGAGACGTAGGGGTTTATGTTCAGGCTGGTGAGCTTGTCTATAATACCAGAATGGGTAATGGTGTTGAAAGCCTTTGTGAGGTCTAGATAGGATGTGTGCACCTCCTTTCCCTCATCTAAAGCCTTGGTAACTGTCTCAAAGAAGTCCACCAGGTTTAGGAGGCATGATCTGCCCTAAACAAAGCCAAACTGGGTAGGGTCCAATGTTTAAAGGTTCCCAATGTCTCTGTTAATGAGTTCCATGATGATGTGCTCCATAGCCTTGCAGTCCAGGCTAGTCAAGCTTATATGGTGATAGTTCCCAGGGTCCGTTGTGGAGCGGGATAAATGTTGCTGTGCAACACTCTATGGGTACGGAGCCTGTAGAGAGGCTGAGTTTGAACAGTGTGCTTAGGTGAGGGATTAGTTCATTTTGGAGTTCATGTAAGACGCAGCCTGGGACACCGTCCAGTCCCATTGAAGCTGTGTTTTTGGCTTTGGATAGGGCTGTTTTAACCTGTGTGTCAATGATTGCCGAGGCTCTACATTCTTCTGGTATGGTTATGGGCCCTCTAAGGGGTGAAGTTTGCACTAAACCTGTCTGCCAGAATGTTGGCAATATCAGTCGGTTCAGTGTATTTTGTGCCATTCTGCACTAACTCAGAGCATATCTGAGAGTTTCCACTTAGGTTCTTGACATAGCTAAAGAACTCTTTGTGGTTATCTTTGGAGTCCTTGGCAATTTTTCTTTCGAAGCTAGCCTTCGATGATTTAATGAGGGATCATAGTTTCTTGCTGATACTGATCAGGGATGTCTTTCCTTCTTGGTATTTTACTCTCTTCTGTACTAGTTTCCTCCTATTGTATAGCTTGTTTATGGCAGGGGTCCACCAGACTGGTTTCCTTTTCTTGGAGGAGTGAGTCTTGGTTTTGCTTGGGATAGCATGATCCATGCATTCTTGCAGGTGCTCATAGTGTGCCTTTGTAAGGGATTCAGCAGCTTGGACAGCATTGTCCTTTAGCATGGGGGTTGTGAACCTTTCCACCTTGGTCTTATTAACGTGAAGTTTGCTTTTGAAAAGTTTTTCACGGTGGTTTCCTTGATTGGGGGTGGGAGCAGAATGTGGATATCCAGAGTGATTAGTCTATATCTGATCGAACTAGCGAGGGGTTGATCTCCAGTGTAGAACACCAGTCACTCATGTTGGTGATGACCAGGTCCAATATGTTGTCACCTCTGGTGGGGGTGTTGACCAGTTGATCCAGGGCATTCAAGTTTAGGAAGCATTGGGCAAGGGAGTTAGTACTTGAGTAGTTCTCCCAGTTAATGTTTGGGTAACTGAAATCACCCTATATTAGGGCAATTGGTAGAACTTTCATATTTTCCAGTGTCTCCTGAAATGCGGAATTGGGGTCCTGGGTCATGGTGGGTGATCTGTAGCAAGCTGCAATTTGAATTGCAGTTTTGCCCATTGTTAGTTGCACATGGATGATCTCTGATGCATTGTGCTGTGCCAGTAACCTGGAGGTGTGGGTATCCTTGATGAATATGGATACACCCCCGCCTTTTGTGTTTCAGTCCGAGTTCTGTGGCCAAAAAGTATGGTATGAGTTATAGCCTGGTAGTGCTGGGGTGCTCTCTGGAGCCTTAAACCAGATTTCTGTTACTGCATAGATATCGATGCTCTCCATGCTGAGGAGTGCCTCGAGTGCATGCATTTTGAGGTTTAGACTTCTGGCATTGAGTAGCATTACCCTTAGTTTTTGGTTACTTGTGTTATTTATGGTGGTGCGTACGTCTTTTGAGCCTTGCCTAAAAAAGGCACTATGGGGGTGGCAAAAGCCTTGGCCAGTATTTGAAAGCCTAAGGGTGACAGGTGCAAGCCATCTCTTGCGAAGCAATGTGGCTTGTTGAGCATGTCATCCCAGGCAGACAGATAATGGATCCCCTTTGAATGACACCAGAAACTTAGCCAATTGTTGAAATTGATCATTTTTTCTTTATACTGTGGCAGCATTTTTGGTGAGGGCAGGATGCTACTCGGGTTCATACCGGCCTGGGCTACGTGATCAGAGAGCTCTTCCATGTCTCTTTTCATGTAGTCCAGGGAGGTACGTCTCAGGTCATTCACACCAACATGGACAATGACAGAGTCGTATTTGTACTTGTTCTGGAGCGACCTGAGTGCTTGTGTTATGTTGCGGATCCTGGTGCCCAACAGGCAGCTAACTGTAATCATCTCCTTGTTCAGCCTAGTTAGTGGGACATCAGTGTGCCTGACTATAGAGTCGCCTATTATTAGTGTGTTGGGTATGTTATTTTTCCTTAAGGGCTGTGATTGCGTGGCACACTGATTATGTGAAGTATGTGTTTCATGGTTGGTGACGGGGTGTGGAGGTTGCTTGGGTGTCTGCTTTAGATGTCTTTGCTGCTTTTGCAGATTTTTATTTAGAGCCTCCGAGTATGTTTTCTTGTATTTATTATTTGTGTGTTATTTGCCGGTGTTGGTTTAGTATGTCTATGTGAGACTGGTGGTGTGTTGCAAGTATTTTTCTTCTCCTCTTGACTGTCAGTTCCCCTCTTGGGTTGAGAGAGCTTTGCCTCCAGTTTGGCTGTATAACTGCATCTCTCGCATATATTAGTGTTTGGTGGTAGGAGGAGAGGGCTGTCTGTGTACATGAGGCAACTGTAACATTGCCTCAAAATGCCCAGATTCACCAGTTGGACTGGAGAGTACACCTGAAAACTGCCCTTTGGACATGCTGAAATAGGTAAAGTGAGCTGTTTTACTAATTGGCTGGTAGGGACGAATAGAGAGCCTTGTCCTTCTGGACAGTATAGGGCAGTCTAGTGCTAGGGTTAATTAATGTTTGCTATGAGTTTTGAGCAAGTACTGGGCTGTGAAATGAATGGTTTGAGTGCTTAAGTTGAAAGTTTGTCTAGTTCCAAGGGAAAAATTGAAGAGTAGGCTTTGTGGAGCCGGGAATAGTTTAACCCTAGCTAACCAGTGCTGCCCAGCTCACAAAACCGCACAAATGTGGTTTTTATAGCAGGGAAATGAAAGAGAGAAATTAGCCCAAAATGGCAAATAAACTACTAACTTCTGGGCTGAAACCACTCCTCCAGGGACAGATAGGCTGCCCAAAGCTTTCCTCTCTCACAGGTGAACAGAGAAACTTCCTTCTATCCAAGTAAGGTGTGGGCAACACAGAAACTTGTAACACAGCCCTGAATTCAGCAATAACCTGAAAACTGAACTATACTAGTTCAGAAAGGCAGGAAACAAGTATATATATATATATATATATATATATATATATATATATATATATATATATATTTTTTTTTAGAAAATAAAGCAGATACAATAAAAAAAAACACTTTGAATGCACAGAAATGGCTATCGCACTTTAGTGTGTAGCCTACAACAGTTAAACAGATTATTTAAACACAAAAATGACTTAGTTCAAGTGCAGGCAGCAAATAAGTACAATATGTAGCAGAAACAAGCTTTTTAAATCTTAGAAATGCTAAAAAATGGCGTTTTAGGCAGAATTAGTTAGACAGCAAGAAAATGCAGAAAAATTATACTTAATCACTCCAAATTCTCTCTTTTGGCTCTCTGCTGCTGTAGAACTCTTCAGGACACCTGGCAGGCACTTGTTGAGCTGAATACAAGTGCAAAAAAATGTGCAAATGCATTTTTTATAGCAGGAAAATGAAAGAGAGAAATTAGCCCAAAATGGCCAATAAACTACTAACTTCTGGGCTACAGCAAACGAGGCGCACAAATTTCAGAAAGAAACAGTTCAAATAAGCAGGCACAATAAGCCTTTAACCAGAAATTCCCAGCTCAGAAGGGCAAGATCTAGCCTCTCCTCCCACAAGAGTGCAGACACAAACCTTCTTAATGTAAAATAAGTGGCCTGAAGCCCATGTGCTTAAACCAGAACTAATACACTTTTAGAATGACAGACACTGAGCCCTCAATCAGCAATTCCCAACTTAGAAGGATGCAAGCTACCTGTCCTGCCACAACAATGCAGTCCACAAACCTTCTTAATGTAAAACAACTGGTTTGAAGCCAAAGTGCTTAAACCAAAAGGCTTAGAATAACAGTTAAATTTAATCAGGCTACTACACCAAGCAGTAATAACTGCAGCAGAATAATACAAATGAGTACTTTTTAGAAGCACAAGCAAAATAAGGTAATAAAGTGGGAAGAAACACTATTACAGTAAAAGCAAATGAATAAAGTGCATTTTTTAATATATACCAATAGAAAATTAGCAAACTGATTTAAACAAATTACCCAATTAACCAGTAAAAAAACTCAAAACTGAGCCCTGTTCCAGCAGTCTTCAATCTGACAAGTTCTAACCGCACACTCCTGCCACTAGGGTGCAGGGGAACCTTCTCCAAAAAAGATGGCCTGGATTAGTGCTCAAGTTATACAAACAGCTAGATTCAGCAGGCCTGAAACTAGTCTATGCTACAGCAGACAAGGTGCACCAATATCAGAAAAACAGTTCAAATAGGTAGGCACAGTAAGCCTTTGGCCAGAAATTCCCAGCTCAGAAGGGCAGAAACTAGCCTCTCCTCCCACAAGAGTGCAGACCACAAACCTTAATGTAAAATAACTGGCCTGGAGCCCAAGTGCTTAAACCAGAACTAATACACTTTTAGAATAACAGACACTGAGCCTTCAATCAGCAATTCCCAACTTAGAAGGATGTAAGCTACCTGTCCTGCTACAATAATGCAGACCATAAACCTTCTTAATGTAAAACAACTGGTCTGAAGCCCAAGTGCTTTAACCAAAAGACTTAGAATAACAGTTAAATTTAATCAGGCTACTACCAAGCAGTAATAAATGCAGCAGAATAAACGCAATTGAATACTTTTAAGAAGAGGCAAAAGCAAAATAAGGTAAAGTAGGAAGAAACACAAATACAGTAAAGGCAGATAAAGTGCAATTTTTTATATATATATATAACAATAGAAAACAAGCAAATTGATTTAAACAAATTACCCAGTTAACCAGTAAAACACTTCAGAACTGAGCCCTGTTTCAGCAGTCTTCAATCAGACAAGTTCAGGGCCTAAGTGGGTATGCCTACTCAGATGTTCTCTCTGTATTAGGCAGGATGAGCTAATGAGACTAGACTAGGATAGAGCTGGGATAGGGCTGAACAGATGGGAATGGTAGGAGTGTCTGAAATCAAAATATGATCTCACTGTACTCGGTTGAGTGAGCAAATGAGATGGGCCCAGGAGGAGTGTTCAAACACAAATTTACAGGAGGGGCGGTCAATTCCAAAGCCACCAAGATTAATACCACAACAAGAACAGGGAGGGTAGGTGGGGAAAACTAACTATAGACACAGAGAGAGCTCACAATTTTCAGTGAACAAATAAATAAGCAGATAAATGCAGTACTATTTTTAACACAATATTCAATGAAACAATAAAACAGAAAAAATAAAATGCAGTACTATGTTATAACACTGCAAGTTTGTACTTCTCTCAGCTTGTAATCTTCTCAAGAAAAACATCACACCGACACTATCCATGCACCACTTATTACATGCAGTACAAGTGTCCTTTACATCTAAAGGTATGACTTGCATCATTTAGATGGCAGCACTTGTATCTTAATGTCCTCAAAGGTAACACCTCTTTTATATTTTGGAACATCATTTTCCTTACTAGTAAACACAAGCTGCTGATGCAGATTTTTTGTGTAACAGCTGCTATACATAAACATTTCATTGTTTATTTATTTAAGCAGCACAACAATGACAGATTACATTTTTTGTCAAGGCTTGTTCAGGAACAAATGTTTTGTGTGAGAGGGATCATACATACCACATCACTTTTAGTTGTGTATATGCGATCTGCAAGACTTTCAATGGCTATCCATTTTACTGGCATCTTCGATATCCGACCCTGGCGGTAATAATCTCCATTGTAGATTTTCTTTGATAACCCAAAGTCAGCAACACAGACATTCATATTTTCATCTAACCTGCAGAATTATTTGATAGACATCTGTTACAACATAATTCTAAAAAAGGGGTTTACTTGATCATAAATTTTTGTTAGGCAGTTTTGTAAACCTTCCTCTCATAAGTTACAAGATGTATTAGTTTTCCACAAGTTTGCCAAAGCATTTTAAAGATAGTAACTGTACCATATCTCTTCCATACAAAAGTGAATACAGAATGCCTGCAAATCATGTGACTTTATCCTATTAATGAAAAAGTAAAAATAGTACTTTCACAAACCTTTGCCGTTTTTTCATCAATGCTGTCTACAAACTGCTCTGTCAGAAGATGTGCTGTTTGTCAACACTTTGCAGTAAACAGAACCTTCAGAGATTCCATTTGTGGGGAGCCTGGATGGCATTCCCTCAAGTGAGGGTGACAGAAACCCACCCACCTTGAATTTCTTATCACAATTTCTACCCCATAGCTGTTGATATGGATTAGAATTTGAACTTCAATATCTCAATCTACACCGTTCATGTAAAGCAGTATGTGTTGTAATTTGTCATACCTGCTAGGCACCCTATGGTTTTAATTTAATGTCATTTCATTGAACTTGGGCTGTAATATACCTATCTTATAAATCCCTTCTTATTCACTGGAAATGAGCATGTTCAAACACTCTTACTCCAGGTGGCCCTCCAATTCTTCGAGTCTGTTACAAAATCCAGACCACTCCATTACAGTCAGTAATACTGCTATACTGTGCTACTTGCAGAGACCACAGGTACATAAGTTTTTCTCTATTACAGATGTGTGTGCAGTATAAATACAGATCTTTCAGTACAAGCTCTTTTGCCCGTGATCATCAGTATGGAGTACATTCACTCTATAACAATGTAGACAGACAGTCCCTTATGGACAGGGGCAATCTGTAAGATGCTCAAGGCACAGAGACAAATCCATGCCATCCTCTTGCCCCTGGGGGTCATATATTGCGTAAAATTGAGTTATATTTGGCTAGGCTTGTAAGGACTCTCAGACTGCTAGCCTAGTAATCTGCTATGAACATTGGACATCCACAACTGTGGTTTAACCATTTTTACAATACAAATTTTACATATGACTTTGAAAATTATACATATATCAAATTACTCTATTTGTCCACTGCAAAATGGCATAAACCTTTGTGTTGGTCCTTTCTACACGAGACATGTAAATTTCTGTTCTATGTACTTTTTGCCCTAAATATTCTCCAAGGAAAGGTTTCTTAACACAACTGCTATGACAGACTACTGTGTGAATACATATGATTTTTCAATCTGTATACTTACTTTGTTTTCTTCCTAATTTATTCTTGATTTATTATGTTTTATTTAAAGATTTTGCTTTGGAGTTTTTAAATGTTTTCGGTTAGGGCAGAAAGTCAACCAGGTCTGGTCCATTTTTTCGATGGCCAACTTGTTAAATGAGTTAAGCTGTTAACAAGCCAGCAAGTCTACATACCACATTTCAATTTGCCAGAAGACTTGCCAAAGACCTGTAAACTAAAAAAATAAAAAAGTAATTTTGCAGGAGAATGTCTCTCTTTACCCCCAACATCCTCTGCTATATATTATAACCATCAACAAAAAAGAGGAACAGGTAACAGTCCAATCTCAGTATTGACAACTGCTCCCCAATCCACGATGGTGCTCAGTAAAACTCATTCCATCTTATTGTTTCCATCACTGTATGTTGGGCACACATTACTTCTCATTGAAGTTTCCCTCAAAATAAGGGACTGTACCCAGCCAACTCTGGGCTTATTTTCATAAGGCCTATGGATGGTTGACAGTTTGTGACTTAATGAAGGAGCTGGAAAGTAGTCTGTGTTACAGATAACAAGAAAAACAAGGTTTTTTGATGTAGCTGCCATAGAAATGTGCTATGAAACTATAAAAATTATTTTATTTATTGTCGTATTCAGCTAATAATGCATGGCAATCATAAGTAAATTAGACCAATTTGTCTGTGCACAGATGCATTCCAAAGATATGTGTATCTCAAAGAATGGTTGCAGAAATCACCACACCTTTTTTAGAGGGAGTCTCAGCTGCCCCAGTTAAAGGTACACTTACTGAAAGTTCTTGTATAGTAAACGGGTAGCTCTCTGCTCCTTCAACAAAAGGTACAAAAAGCTTGATACCTGTCTGAAAGATCCTGGTACTCATTAAATGTAACAGTTATTGTAGCTACAGACACAGCCAGGTAGTGAACAAACTTTACATACTTGTATTCTTATTTATATGAGCAGAACTAAAAGATGCATCAGTTAGTTAATGTTACCAACTATAACACAGTTTGGTATTAATATTACTTGTCATTGTAACATTATCAACAGTATCCTTACTTTAAGGGTTTCACAGAAGATGTATTTAGTAAATCTGAAATCCTAGATAATGCAATGACCACCAGAAGCAAATGTTGGACAACCATATGGAGTCAGAAGTGACATTTGAAGGAGAGGTGTAAATTAATTCCTTAGTCCCAAAAGTCAAGTCCTGTAGGAAACAAGAGCCTTCTATCAGCCTGCTTCTACTGTGCCTTCTAAACCTCCTGCTCTTCGTGTGTGCTTTTCTTTTTGTGTTAATAGTCTCACATTTCTATGTAGCCAAATTGGCCTTCTCTTTCTTTTTTCTTTCTCTTCAGATCAAACTTGTCAGACATGATGAAACCATTTTCGAATATTTACATAGGTATTTCACCATTCAGTTTATTTCTAGTCTCCTACCCCCGCCCTTTCCTCCCATAGTACACAGTGGAGTGATTAATGTTGGCAAGTGTAGCTTCATCTGGGCATGGCTAATCCCCTCTGCGTTAACTAAAAAAATACCCAGAGTTCTATTCTTTCATACTTGTGCAGTCCAGTACCAGCTGGCTGAACCCCTCAAGGTCCAAAACCAAAACCAACCCCAATCTCTCTTCACATTGCAGCTTGGTATCTAATGGCTGCTCCTGCCAGATTCAGATTCCCAGTGAGTATAACTCACCCTCTTCTTCTCAGTGATTTACTTCCCCTTAAGCCTCTCATTCATCCGTTTCCCTTTCTGTGTAAGGGACAGTATGCACTGTATAAATTCAAAAACACTACCTGTTCATCTATGGTAGTAACCACAAGGGTGTTTACTAGAGGTTCGCACCCTCACTGCTACCCTGTGGTAGGATGCTGCCTCACCCCCTTCTGTGAGCTTATATCTGGTACCCCTTCTTACACAAATGATCATCCCCCATCTATCCCTTCTCCTTTCTGTTTTTCTCAAACAAACTATAGCAAAGCACCTCTACATGTCATCCCCTCTATCACTGTTTTATCTTTTCTGTGATACCATTAATGCCCCTTTGTTTTCCTATTGTACACCACTAACTGAGGCTCCCTAACCCCCCGTCACAGATACCCTGTTGTGCACAATGCTACTATAGAGTCATTTTCCAATTAGTTTGTTCCTTTGCTGTATTCTGTCCTCTTCCCTGCTGCCTGAGTAACTATAACTCTCTTCTACTACAGTGATACCCGTTTCTCCCCCTTCATTCATTTTTTGAGTTAGCTTTGTTTGTTTGTTCTTTTGCTATACTCTGCATCTGTGTCCCCTCCTGCCTAGCACCCAAGTACCTACACCTATCTTTTTTTTTACTACAGTGATATCCACCCCTACCCCTTATGATATAATGGTGGAACTTAATCTTTCTAACCCAGCTTTCAACACTTCTGTTTCTTCTGGGTAAAATGCATCTTGTTAATAATACAGTGTTGATCTTTCTGAGTGAAGTCCCCCACCTCTCCCAACCAGGTTCAAGCCATCCCCCTTTCTTCAAAGTTGAAGCCAAATGTCATGTTTATTAACCCACACTTTGCTGGCTCAGGTAGCACTTTGAGAATCCTACCTCTTAGCCTCATCTCTTTGACTACCTCCTTGATCCCACCTGCTACCACTTCAAGCACCTACATGTACCATAATATATATCCAACCCTCCACTTTACTCATCTGTCACTATGTCCACGTCCTAATAACTAGTTCCACTATAGTCTGGTCTCTACTGTTTTCCCCTCAATGACCGGGTTTCCAACCATCAAAACTATTTCACCTTTCCCAGAGTGACTCCTTTTCTGCCCTTACTTCCTGCTCCATGTCACTATTCACCCTACGTACACACTTTCATACTACATTTCCACCATCAGCCCTGCTATTCCTGGTCACCAACACTGCTTTCCTCTCTATGCTGCACTATACCATTTTCCTATTTCTCCTTACCAGCCCTCTTTAGAGTTATCTACTCCTGACCAGACTTCCTCTCCTAGTTCCTTCTTCTCTTGCTACTCTACCACATGCCAGTTAGTGTTTTATGTTGCTGTTCCTTATTTTCCTCAGTCACCACAGTGGTCATTACTTTTCTCCCTGTCTTCCTTTGTATAGATTCTTACATTTCATTCTCTCTCTCTTTCTGCACCACCTTACACATCTCCCCTGTCTTGCTGCTTATACATGCCTATCTATTCACTGCCAGTCTCCATCTGCCTCCCCTAACTCTGCTCTTTCTCTCACTGTACTTTGCACCTTCTCTGACTACCTTGGCCTAAGTTTTCCTGCTAACTTCTTGACATCTACCATTCCTACCCACTCGTTACACAATCACTTCCCACTCAGGTATTCTTATCATAATACATCCTCCCACATTTAGGTCCCTGCTATAATTGGACCTCAGCCACATCACATGTAGCAACACACTGATTTCTCTCCATCTGTTATACTCTATCCACTCACCCCATACTTTGATAAGTACATAAAAGGAAGAGTTGGAGATAAAAGCAGCAGAAGAGAAGCCCGAGGTACAGTTCCCAATCTAAAACTTAAAATGAAACAAACAATGTTTGTTGCTTGAATTTTACTTAATTATTACTTAACAGCAGCTTAGTGCTTCAGCGTTGCAAGTTTGATGATGTCTGCAAATCCGGTCTGAGATTCAAATTGTTGTATCTTAAGGACTACCCAGTTGCAGGTAAGAGACCTGCAGGCTTTACCAAAAAAATATAAGTTTTGTCTTGTGGGATCCAGATTTTGTTCTTACATTTCTGGTACTGGCTGGGAAGGATTTCTACATCAAAGAGATAATGTCTTTGTGACCAATATTTAATTAATTATTATGTGTTATAAATCAAGAACAGATATATGTGTTGTGTATTTTTTCCCTGAAAGTTTTTTAGCTAAAGGAAGCATGGCAGGGTTGAGTCACTGCTGGCATGTTGTGTTGTGTGACAGCATACTGCTGTAGCTCCCACTGTATTTCATGTAGAAGTAATATACTGTAGTTTTCCATTACACCACAAGGTGGAGCTCCTTTTCAGGAATATAAAAGACAATTTCGAAAGTGAAAGAAGAGCTGACTGGAGCACTAGCTGAAGGAGGGAAGACTGAAACATGTAGCTGAAGGGAAAAGGGTCTTGCAGCATGACTGGATTTTCTTTTCTAGTGCTTTGGGACAAGGAAGTGAAGTAGCAGACTGTGTTGGTCTCTGGCTGGAATCCTGGATGATGGTAATTTGTGGAATCAGGAGAGAAGTCTGAAACCAGTAGCTCCACGCCTGCTATGATTCAGCAAGAAAAGGGTTTCCCTTGGGCCTAGTATCGAGAAGCCATAGATGATTACCAGAGTTCTGGTAGGTGATTTTCTATGTTTCTCATCAGACAAACCACAGTGCCTGGTCACTAGGATATTCTTGATGGAGTGGTGAGAGGCTCTGGACGCCATTTTATATTTTTATAAGATTGTGGTCCCCCCCTTAAATGCTTTGTGGATTACAAATAACTGGGATCCATATGAGCTCCAGCTTGGGCCCCATCATGCCGGCAGCAAGACTGTAAATAGTCACTGGCCAGTGAACAGAGTATAATAGAGTGTTTCATAGTTGGTCTGTTTAGAATTGATCGAGGGGGTAGAGGGTGTTAGTACTGCTGAATGACATTGCATTTTCTCATATTTGTATTGTTGCACTATAAATCCTCATTGTTCAATGACATTACATTTTGCTCATGTTAGTACTGCTGTCTTCAAGAATTTTGCTGCTCAATGACATTGCATTTTCTCATATCCGTATTGTTGTATTATAACTCTTTTATTGCTTAATGACATTGCATTTTTTCTAGTGTTTGTATTGCTGCATTATAAAAGTTTACTGCTCATTGATATTGCCTTCTTTGTGCATGTTTGAATGTCAAGACTTTCTTCTGTTGAATTCTGGGGAAGAGGGTGAATGTATGTTTTCATTGCATGCATATCTCACCTTGCTTTATTGCTAACTGGTGCACTGTTGAAATAATTTGTTTATGGTTGTGCTATTACCTTTTTTAAACTAGATGTGTCACCTAGAATAAAATCTGTCCCTCTTGCCACCTTGGTTGGGCCTATAGGGGTGTCACCAGAGTCAGGTAGGAAGGAACCCATATCTCTTCAGCTACAACTGCGGGTGTGCTACACCACTAATTATTCAGTGTTCCTGGGTTTTTCTTTTTCTTCTGTGGTTATGCGAACATGCTGTCTGTATATGTTAGGCCAGAGAATGGGGTTCAGTCATTGCTAGTGCACTACCTGATAGCATGCTGGTAATGATTCATTGTTCCATGGCTTTTCACTTGCTTCCCTGGTTGTGCAGTCATGAAATGAGTACACATATATAAGTTAGGGGGCCAGGTGAGTCAAAACCAGTGTATTTTCTGATAGTGCTCTCATGATCAAATCAGCGTAGCCTTAGTTAAATCCTGCATTACTGACAAACTAGAGGTGAGTCATTGCTATGATACAGTTGGCATTATTTAAGAAAAACATTTCTTAAACTCCTAGGGCATTATGTAGAAATGTTCTTACAATTTCTAAATAATGCAGTTGTACAAACTTGTAGGGCCAAATTCAGCAAGCCTCCGTGTAAGAGTTATAACTCTTACACGGAGGCTGCAGTTAAACAGTGTGATGTCAGCATGTCATGCATATGCATGAGGTATGCTGAATCACACTGTAACTCTTACACGGTCCGTGTAAGACAGTAGGGGGCGTGTCCGTAGGCTAAGCCCTGCAAGCGGACACGCCCCCGGAAGTCTAGAATGGCAGAAAGTAAACAGCCACGAGAGAGGCCATGGAAATGTGAATAAGCACACTACACATGCCCCCACAGACCAGCAATATAAAAAGTGAACAGATGTTATAAAATGAAAATGAAAACTGTTTTATTTTTTTTAAACCCCTTAAATATTTGCTACTGCGCTCGTGTACACGGTGTGCTACTAAGCGCAACTGCAGTTAGCAATCAGTGGAAAAGGATATAAGAACTAAATATGCAAAGTAAGCCAAGAAGTAATAGCATAGCGGTAGAGTTGTCGGCTTAAGAGCAGGCAGGCAAGGTTCGAGCCCACACAACAACCTTTTTTTTTTTTGTAAATAAGCACTAAAAAGGACCCTGACAGTATTGTACAAATGTAAAAGTATTTCCTTTTGTAAAATGGAATGAAATGGAGCATATATTTTCAAGTAATACAATAATAAAAATATTTAGAAATGTACTGATAGCTAAGCTGCTGTGAGACAGAGTACCCGTAGCTGAGTAGTGTTTCAAAGGCTGCAAATTGCTTGCCCGTAGCTAAGCACTGGTTTAACAGGCTCAAACTGTGTGCAACTAGCTGTGCTTAGCTTAACATGCGTGTTACTAGCCAATTAAGGTTTAACCCAGCTAACCGCCGGTGCGCATGCGTTAGCTCCACGCAAACGAGCGCAGACCTGGTTTTAAGTGCTTAAAAGTGCCTTTGGCATGTTTGATTGACAGGTCCTGAACTCATTTCTAGACCGTCATAAAAATTAAAAATCAGTGGTCAGATTCGAACCCAGGATACCATGCACTAGAGTCAAGGTACTAAACCACTAAGCCATGACAGCAGTACTTAGAAATGCAGAAATAGCATATATATAGGATGTAATCCAAAATGGAGCATGATAAAGCAGTTTCTGTGAAGTAGATACAATTCCAAAACGGCCAATCATAGAAATGTGCGGGAAAATCGGCATATATAAGCCCCATAGGTGGGAATACACAGCATAAACGATTGTAGAATAGACCTGCAGGCAGAATGAGTGGAGTAGGGGAGGGACGTTGCTTTCGAGCACAGCGTTGGGGCATTGAGGAGTCCAGATACATGGTCTGGCTCCTAGTTCACCATCATGAGGACCAACTCATGCAGGGCCAGGTCTCATGGGGAGGCATGGGACCAGTTGGCTCACGATCTCACTAGTGCTACTGGGAATCCACGTACTGGTGAGCAGGTCCGTCACCACCATGCGGACCTGAAGCGACGTAAAGAAGACCAGTTGACCCAATGGATCCAGGAGGCTCGGGATATGCCCAACGCCCCACTACTGAGTAAGTTACATTTTACTTATGTATGTAAGGAATTCAACTAGCTGATACCATGGAGATGTGTATTCCAGTATTACTTGTTTTGTATTACAGCTGCAGGTGTCTGCTCTGCGAATCGCAGGGCACATGACCGCAGGCTGGTGCGGCTGCGCCACCATGCAGGTTAGTAACCCCACCTAGTACTTGTAAATAAATATTATAGTGTAGCACGTAGCAGAACACTGCAGTGTATTGATTAAAAGTAATAGAATGTGCAAGCAACAAGTGAAAGTCTGCAGGTATGGCTGCAACAAGTTCATCAGTATGCAAGTGAAACTGGAAATATAATTGATAGAAATAAATAGTTCTGTAATACAGATGTCCCACCATTAATTAAATGTAGTATAACCTGCAGTAGTCTCAAGAGTACAGCTTCAGAAGCTGAGTTAATCACATGTGAGATATATCCCCTGTTGAAATGCTGAATCATGACAGAAGTGAGGCTGCTGGAAAGTGTTTGAATCAAGACAGGTCTAATATGTGAACAAAGCCTAGAAGTACCAACCTGAACTGTGAAATAGCAGAATGTGTGAGAGTGACAGAAAGGGTCATGTATCAATAAATAAAGTAGTAATAACTCCTGAATATATAAGCCTCAGTGTGGTTCTACAGAACTAAATGCATGTGGGAATTAAAAATTAACATCCCAAACTGATTTCAGTGTGTCTGAATCTTGAATGTTTAAGCCAAAATTTGTATATGGTGATGACAGTCAACAATTTTCAGATAGAAAGAATGATTGTCTGACATACTAAACATCCATAGTTGTCCCCTGCTCTGTCATCAAAGTGTAGCAGGATGATGTATCTGATCAAATTCAAAATAACTAGGATAGTGATGTATCTGTAACGGGTCTAGCATGACAGTCAATTAAAAATCATTTGGAAACTATTACCCACAAGTTAATTGTGTTTCTATTACAAATGTATATTAATGTATAATTTATGAATGTGTCATCATTTTCTTTCTCCACCCCACCCTATATTTACAAATTAAAAAACTCACTAAATATTGGTATGTGAACATTTCATTAACCATGGACATTTGTCCTGTTGTTTCAAAAATATATGCATGTCCGTTGTTGCATGTGCCCTGTTTATACCTGCAAACCTGATGGCCTGTTACCATTAATCAACCCTGCATGTTGTTTGATTGTGTATTTCCGTTCAAATAATGCATGTGATATTGATATGCCTGTTGTTCAATGGTGTTAATATCTGGGTGTTTGTTTAATGGGAATACCAATGCATGCTGTTACAACTAATTTGAATGGAATAATATGCTACTAACCCAAACTAACATAACATACTCACAAACCTAGAACACTTGGGAAGGCGGGTCCCAGCGGACCAACCTCTCCCACCTCATCTGGCGACTGCACCTGGCACTAGTACCCAGGCCGGACCCCCCTCCTCCGGTGGCCCTGTGCCACCTTCAGGTGGAAGCGCTGCAGGGGATGGGGTCTGTCCCCCCTCTGCAAGCGTGGCTGGAGGAGCCCATCCACTCACCCTTCAAGGTGTCCGGTCTGTGGTGCGAAAGGAGATTCAAGACTCTGTTCTTGGGCTCCTATGCCAGCTTGAGGCCTGGGTGGCACAGCTTACGGGCATGCCCGTTGTCCCGCCTGCACAGCCCCCAGCACAGCCCCGTCCTGGGCTGTGAAGGAACAGTGGCAACTGCCTATGGGTGGGGATATCAGTTCCACTGTTGCCATCTGTGGGCTCATGTGCCCTGGATATCCCAACCTCCGTCCCAGTCAATTGTGTAACCCCCCTACATGTGTCATACACCGCCCCTGTATGCGTCTTGTCTGTCAACCTACCCAACCTACCCCCCCAGCTATACCGACTACCTTCACCTGACATACCACTCTCACCTGAAAAAAAAAAAAAAGGGCACTCTGTACCCACAAAAAAATTAAGCCCCATACATAGCTGTCCATGTTGCACACATGTCCGCTGGACATTGAAACTGTTAATTACAATTGGCTGTACAACAGGTATTAATGTTGTCCTGACACCTCTCTCAGGGGTCTCAGGGGTGGAAGGTTTCAAATGTCACACCAAATTACATACAAATGCACAGCTGTTGCTGAGAAAGACATGGGCAGCTATGGGCCTCACCTACATCCTTCCTGCAAATCCCAAGCTTGTTTTCCTACTGTCTTACCCTCTTTGTGACCCCTTTTTCACCACTTGTCTGTCACCACTTTTTCTTTTCTTTCAAAGAAAATAGCGCGGGTGTGCGCTTCTGTGCGTGGAGCTAACCGCCAGTGTGCATGCGTGAGCTCTGCGCAAATGAGCGCAGACCTGGTTTTAAGTGCTTAAAAGTGCCTTTGGCACTTTTGATTGACAGGTCCTGTACTCATTTCGAAAGAAAAATAAATTCCCACTGCCAGTGTTGAACCCAGGACCTTGGTAACACTAGTCTGTATGACCTACCACTAAGCCATGACTCTCATACAAGAACATAGTGCTAAAATAAATATAACATGTAATAGTAGGAATCAATATAAAGGCAATATAGGATGTGTACTACCCAAAGCATGTCAGGTAAATTTTTAATGCCAGAATTACTGGATTCCCAAACTAGTTTAGTGTTAACAGAAACAGCCCTGCTAATTGTTTGCTTGTACATAGTAATGTAAGGTAATGTACATATATGAAAGTATTATATGTACACACACACACACACACACATATATATATATATATATATATATATATATATATATATATATATTAATACATATGAAATATAGTGGTAGGTGTCAGTATTCATACACACTCACTACAGGAAACAGTGAAGATAAATGCAGCGACCAGAATCTACAACACAGCCTGACTCCTGTGAGACTTACTAACCCTTTTAACTGCGTAAAGGTGCCTTCAGCACTTTGATTGACAGGTCCTGTACTCATTTCGAAAGAAAAATAAATTCCCACTGTCAGTCTCGAACCCAGGACCTTGGTAACACTAGTCTGTATGACCTACCACTAAGCCATGACTCTCATACAAGAACATAGTGCTAAAATAAATATAACATGTAATAGTAGGAATCAATATAAAGGCAATATAGGATGTGTACTACCCAAAGCATGTCAGGTAGATTTCTAATGCCTGAATTACTGGATTCCCATACTAGTTTAGTGTTAACAGAAACAGCCCTGCTAATTGTTAGCTTGTACTTAATAATGTAAGCTAATGTACATATATGAAAGTATGTATACGTACACACACACACACACACACACACACACATATATATATATATATATATATATATATATATATATATATATATATTAATACATATGGAAATATAGTTGTAGGTGTCAGTATGCATACACACTCACTACAGGGAACAGGTGAGAGAAATGCAGCAACCTGAATTTACAACAGAGCATGAATCATGAGACTTACTAACCTTCACACTCACAGAACACTGTCAACAGCATACCAGCATGGTCCATGCCCTTACAATCTGAAAGGGCAACGCCTATCTCACATACCCTTTTATAGCACTGTCCTGAAATCACAGTGAGACATGCAATCAGTACACAACTGGCTGCATGCAATTAGCAAATGCTGCCTTACAATTGGTGCAGAGGCCATCACATGGACCTATGCAGATACCTACAAAAGCATCCAGTACTAACACTCCACACATGCAATACATTCATTGCACCAAACTGACGGAGAAAGAGAAAGAGAGAAAAAGAAAGAAAGAAAGAAATAAAGCAATAAAGGCAGTGATAAAAAAAAAACTGCATCATCACAGCAACAAAACCACCAGCAGCAGCACCAAACAGCAGTTAGCACCAGTGACACAGCAACAGCTGACACAAACACAGGTAATGCAAAGTAGCAGGTTAATACTGTGTTTACTGTGAAACCTCCAAATGTATCATAGTTCACTATCTATAGGTATGTCCATGAGATAGGTTGTGTGTACATAGTCCTGATATATATACATATGTAATATTGCTGTACATGTCTTCCATACTTAAAACTTCCATAGCTTAGAACACAAGGCCAGTTATGCATATGATGCAGTAGTTCCCAGGGTCAGTAGAGGTTCCTCCTCATTGGTGTGGGACCACTGTGTATGTATGGCACTGTTCAGGTACATATCCTGTAGTATGGCCAGGGTTTAATATCAGTCTGTAATGTGGTGCTATGTCCTCTAGGGGTGAGCATCACACATCCAGGGATACCATTTTGTAACAGTGATGCTGTGTGTTCTGCAATGTTGAGGTGGCCCTCACCTGGACATGGGAGATGATAGGGAGGTTACATTGATCTGTGATAACTAATTCCACTTGTGTAGGAGAAGGGGGGGGGGGATACCTGCACCTAAACTGTCTGCAACAATGTTGCCAATATCTGTGCATTTGGTGAATGTGAAGCATCTTACCACTGCTGACCACAGATGCCTTGCCTTCATGTGAATCTCCTCTGTGCTGCAGTAGCCTCCTGCTATTGTTATACAATGTGCCTGTATCTGTAGTCCACTGGACAGGATAAATAAGTGGTGTGCATATGGTCTGGGTTAGATATGTGTGTGCACATTACATGCACTATGTGGGATGTCTGTGGTAAGCTTTTGCAAAGGGGCCAGCAGTGTGTGTTGTGGCTTCCACTGGCCCAGTGGGCTGCATGGATAGCATCACAGTCCTAACTAGTGAATAACTGTGTAATTACATACATACATAGCAAGGTAGTGTACTGTGCTTGTGGTGTTGTTGGGATATGTATATCCAGGCTGAGTAATGTGTGTCCACATCACAGTGTTGGATGGCAACACACATATACAGTATGTTGGGATGAACACCCAGAGTGTTCCAGAAGTGTTGCCTGTGCAGAAATATCTGGCCATTACCTGCGCATCCCCCACAACACACACACATGCAACATATGGCAGAAGCAGTATAGCAGTACACATAGGTTCATACTAGGCTATTTGCCCTAGGGCATTGATAAGCCTAGCCAGAATGTGTTTGTCTTTTGCCACCCAATTAAAATTTATTTTGCTATGCCCTTTTTCGAGGTTAGTATACTGTGCCTCTGTCTAACAGTGACATAGAAGTGATACCCGGGGGTACAACTATGATCTCCCATCCACTCATCCAGATTCCTATGGAAGAGAGTCAATGAGGGACTCTGCCTAACCTGTACTGTGAGTTCATTACAGAGTGAAGGGAGCCTCTGGGTTATGAATCTGTCCCTCCAGCATGTCCCATTTATTTCAGTGCTAAGGTTCAGGTCTCTTGAGCGTGTGGCCGTATGGGATTCTGATTTCCTGAGGTGCAGCATGTCCATTACTTCTGGGTTGGACATGGCTGTATATGTCAGGCACAGATTGCCTCTGAACAGGCAGTATGCCACTGAGTCCAGCTGGACTTTCTTTAACCGGGCAGCATATGGCATCTGTTTGAGCCCTGTGATCCTCTTGATGAGGTACTGTTGGGGTTTTTCCAGTTGCTGTAGGTGTCTGGTTACGCAGACAGTTGCCCATGGGTTCTCGTGGGGGCATCCGTGACCGTACTGCCTCTGGCTGACGTGCCCAAGGAGGTAGGTCAACCTCCACTATGTTTCGGACTGTTATGCAGGCACAGGTGCGTATGGAAAGGTACACCAGACAGGGTCTGAGGGAGCTGACAGCATGTTGCACAGCCATGAAAGATGGCATGCGTGACATTGTGAATGCCATTCGTAATTTCACAGATGTCGTTGACAGACGTTGTGGGGACATACAACAGCTGCTCCACAACCAGATGTCCATGGGCCAGGGCAATGGTGTACGTTTGCGGCATCGATGTGGCCGTATGCCGGCAACAGCACCAGCTGGCAGTCGCCACCGACAACAACAGGCCCACTCACGCACCTCAAGTGCCAGCAGCAGCCCCAGCAATGCTGGGTTAGTGCTGTCATCAGGACGCCCCAGGAGACCATGTGCACGTGGCTCTGGACAGTCCCAACAGGGAATTGTGTCCAGTCAACACACACCCGCTTCCGATGACAGTACCCAGTCTGGGTTAGTACCGGATACAGTCCATAGCACCCCTGCCAGGCACAGGCACCGTGTCCGTGCCCACAGACACTGATCTGGATCACCTGACAGGTGCAGTCTGTGGCTGGCCAGAAAACCCTGTACATGGCAGCCATTATGTGGGACTGTGTGCGTGCTTACACACATGCAGAAATTTAACACCTAGGGCAAACACATACACACACACACTGCACCAACACCGGTCCACCCTGTACTGCTGCCCCTCACAAACACACATACACACACATGTCAATTGGCGGTAGCAGTGGCTGGCTTGGGCATACCTAACCCACACCCTGTGCATATGATGACACTGTGCCACCTCCTGCATACTACAACATCAGTGCAGGAAAAGGTAAACACGTTGCTGATGCACAGGGTGACTACATAGATGTGTATAAGTAGTAACATGTTGGTAACTGTTAACTGTTCCACTATGATTGTGTGTATATCCCAGCATTCCTGCTGCAGTAACTGTATGAATGTCCTGAACTGTTATCTGCACCCATACTACTTACCAAAGTGTACCAGCTGCACACCATCACATGCTACCATTGACTATGGGAATGTGCATCATGTGCTGTATTGTAGATTCAGCTATATGTATCTGTTCTGTCACACATGCATTTACACACACCCTGCTACCCCCACATGCACACGCTCACCTGCCATTCCCATTATTTATTACACTACATGAGTAGCTGTCGACACATGACAGGTACACATTTGAAAAGTGCACTATTTGGATTACTACCGATTTCCTCCTCTCTACCTGTACTCACAGGGTGCAGGCAACCTCATTAGTTTAAAAGTGTAATGTGCATCAGGTACTGTGGTTCCCTGATTGCCACATCCAACATGTTTTCCATTTGGAAATGCACACACAGAAACATCCCACATCCACACACTTGCCACATTCAGGTTTCAAAACACTATCTAGGTATGTTCTGGTACGTAATGGTGTTACAGTAGCATGTAGCACTATACTGAGTACTGGCAGTTGTCTGTTGTCATGTTGTTTGTATAGGGTGCTGTCAACATCACTGTTTGTTAAGGGAAATGTGCACCCTGCAATGCGTAGCCCTATTTGGCAAAAGCCACATCCCACCCCCAGCATTGTGCACACACACTAACCCCACTCACACTAAAACACATACTTTCCATTTGCAAGATTCAAACCCCTACCTAACTGTGTTATTTGCGCTATATGCATTAGTGGGAGAAATCCTTTCTAATGCTGTACTTAGAGGGTGCTGACATCATCTGTGTTTAGGAAGAGGGATGTGCACCCTGTAGTGTGTTCTCCCAGTTGGCAAAAGGCACTTTTCCCTCACAGCATTATGCACACACACAAATCCCACTCACACTAACTCACATACATTCCCTTTGCAGGATTCAAACCCCTATCTAACTATCTTATGGCACTAGAGACAGACGCATTAGCAGAGCGCGCTATACGAATTACTGGGGAGCTTCAATTCAAGTAATATAGTTATAGAGTGCTGACATCATCAGTGTTTCAAAAGGGGAATCTGCATCCTGTAGTGTACTGTCACAGTTGCTAATAGGGGCATTTCCCACACACACACACAGATGTGTTTGAGGTTTGCATATGTGGGGGATCCAGTACTCCAGTGTGATTAGTATATGGTTTGATTGCAACAATGAGGGATATACTTCAAGTGGTGAGCATTTTGTACTCATGTTTGTGATGATCAGGTCTAGTATATTTTCCCCTCTTGTGGGAATGTTGACTACTTGTTCCATAGTTAAAGAGTTTCTGAACTATGGGAACCCTAGAGCTTGGGTATTGTGGCTTGAGTAATGTTCACAGTCTATGTTTGGGTAGTTGAAGTCACCCAGTATGATGGTGTTTGCAGAGCAATCTATACTCTCCTGTGTCGTCATGCAGGCTGTGTGGGTTTCCTGAGTTTGAGCGGGTGATGTAAGGGCTCCTCTGTGTCTCTTTCCATGTGGTCCAGGGAGTGCGTTTCAGGTTGTTCACACCAGCATGGACAATGACTGCCTCATACTTGTACTTGCTGTGGAGTGACCTGAGTGCTTGTGTTATGTGGCACATTCTATCACCCGACAGGTAGCTAAATGTGACCCTCACCTTGCTCAGTCTGGAGAGCGGGACGTCAGTGTGTCTGACTATGGCATCACCTATTATAGGTGTGTCACACATTGTGTTTGGCCTTATGGGCTGTGCATGTTAAGAACACTGACTTTGTGAGGTCTGTGTTGCTTGAGATATGTGTTCATGTGGGATGCAGCGTGTCTGGCCATGTCATTTCTGTTCTTGGTCTGGTAAGTATCACCTTTGGTGACATAGGTATTCATATGTCAGCTGGTGAGCATTTGCAGTGTTACCTACTGAAAGTGGTACAGCTTGTTTGTTGTACAATGGACTACATGCAGCCCTGCTTACAGTAGCTATGTTTGCATGAATGTTTCCTTGCAGTTACCCTGGAATACTGATCCGACCTACCATGCAGAGTTACACAGCTTCTGTGGACTCCTAGTGACATCTGCATAGCTTACTATATGTATGTTCATGTCTCACTTGACAGAATGTCACTGTTTCTCCTGTGCACATGTATGTTGCCTGTGGCACTTTGCATGTGACTTACCTGGCATCTGTCCACGTGAGCAGTCATATATGCCACTGCAGGACTCTAAACCTGATGATGCACACACTCGAAACATTCCTCAGCATGGAGAACATCGCTATCTGTGCAGTAACAGATACCAGATTCAGGGCTACCAACAGCACCTCAACACTACCATGTTATACCTCATACCATGCTTTTCAGGCCCAAAACTTGCACAAAGGGGCCCCCTTAAAACCCAAAAACCAAAACACCCTC